>NC_133797.1:29677239-29754739 GCF_043250625.1 Sebastes fasciatus
GTAATTGTGAACCATGATGGGAGAGTTATTTCCTCTCACGCAGGCAGAGAAAGTACATGGTAGTTGACCGTTGGCTGTAGTCTTTGCGGTGTGTTCAAGTGCACCTTTTCGGCCAAGACACGGGACGTGAAGCGACTCAACGGTCGACCTTTGTCGCCGCTAGTTCTTTGATGTCGGGTTGGTGTGTCTGGGCCTTAAACCTAACTAAGTCTATCTTTTCCTAAACCTAAATGGTTTTGTTGCCTAAAACAAACCAAGTTGTTTCCTTTGAAGACAGGGAAGTTTATTTTGAAAAAACACAAGGGTGGAAATTGACGCTGGACATTCGTAGATTAAACACACAAAAAAATGAGGAATAACTTTTCATAAGATATGAAACGAACCGTTGTATGAGGATACGTTGGGTACATACAGCACACCACTGCAAGGACAATGTCTGTGCTGCACTTCAAAGGTGTTTCAAGCATCAAATGATTTACTAATACTCCTCATACTCCGCTCTCACAGGACGCAGGACTCTACGCATCAGTCGTCGCATCTGACACAGTGCAGCCCTCTCCTATAAAGCCCCATCTGCAACAAGATTCCTGTCCTTGTCAGGGAATCATATACTGTGTCACTATTTAAGACCCATTTCTTCAGCACAGCTTGCAGCCTACTATAACTCATTCAGGCGCTTCTCCTGCTGTAGTACTTCTCGCATCAAGCTGGGGCCTTATTTCATTGTGTTTGTGACGTGCAGCGTTCTTTCTGTCTCTAGCTTTTGTTGGTTCTTTTTGTTCTTTGGCAGTTTGGGGGGAAAACAGCCTTCGCATGAACAAATCCTCTGACAGATTCCTAGATTATGCAGAGTCTGATAAACAGATGACATATCTCCAGCATCGACGCTGCTGCTGAAGTGTTTGTGTGCATGTGAATATACGAGAGAGTATGTCAGGACGCAGTGTTTTATGGCGCCAAGTTATTAACTCCATGTGGCTTTTCTCTGATTCAGCATGTTAGAAAAACAATGAAGGAAAGGAGAGAAAAAAAGTGGTGATGGTTGTTTATCGTTTTCTCTGATTAAGCTCAGCAAAGAAGAGAAGAATCTCCATTGTTCTTTATCTATAATCTATTCTGTCTGCTTCTACTTGTTCACTGTCACCTAAACTACATCTTCCCCAATTTGGCGAGACAAGGGATATATTCTATTTCCCTCCTAATCTCAATTTGGGTTCAGCAATGGGTTCAGACAGATGTTTAATCTGTTGTCACAACAATGCTCCTCAACAAGCCAGCTCTGCACAACGCACAATTAGTTTCACACACATGTTTATCTAGTACTTACGGGCTATTTTAGGATAATGGCGGTTGAGTTGTTTTGGTTCACGTCCATGGAAAAACCACAGTCAGAGTAGCTGTGCTTAAACACACAAACACTGAGGGATAATTGTGTAAAAGGATTAGAATGGCTGAGACGCCATTGTTGCGCCATGAGGAGAAATATGCATCATGTCTGGTTGGATACCTTCGTCTGTTATTGCTAAACATTCAAATGAACTAATCTACCTGCTTTAACATTGACACACAGGTATACGAACGCTTCCACCTAGACAATTTAACCTCAATGCTGTTGTTGTTTTTTAATAATTTTTAACAGAAGAAAAGCAAAAATGTTTTAAAGCAGATCACTTTGAACTAAGTTTGATAAATTTCTGGGACCCAAATGTAGGGCTGCAACAAACTGAGTTATATTCATTGTCAATTAATCTGTCAATTCCTGTAGTTGTTTGGTCTATAAAATGTCAGAAAATGGTGAAAAATGTTGATCAGTGTTTCCCAAAGCCCAAGATGACATCCTCAAATGTCTTGTTTTGTCCACAACTCAAAGATATTCAGTTTACTGTCATAGAGGTGTAAAGAAACCAGAAAATATTCACATTTAACAAGCTGGAATCAGAGAATTTTGATTTTGTTTTTCTTAAAAAATTACTCAAACCAATTATTCAATTATTAAAATAGTTGGCAATTATATTAATAGTTGACAACTAATCGTTTAGCTGACAGTTTATGACGAGCACAACATAAAAGTTTTCCAGTTATAGAAAGTGAAGAGGAAATGGGGTAAATGCAAATTCAACTGCAAATGCTCGCAATGTTAGAAGGAGGACATGGATGTAAACAATGCAGGATTCAAGATTTTCGAAAAAGCAGCTTTGCAAATGTTTCATGAGGAAGAAATGCACTCAACACAAGTGCTTTGTTTGTTTTACAAAAAAGAAACTCCACACCTTTTAAAGGTTGGTGGTTTGATCCACAACCGTCCACAAGTATAAGTGTCCTTGACCAAGACACCACAGCCTAAATTGCTCCCTGTGTGTTTGTAGGGAAAGTTTATGACTGTAATGTAATGATTATACACCAGAATCCCTCAAAATAACTACACAAATGAACTAATCTACAGAGTTATTGTACTCAAAATTGTCTATTTCATCAAATCTTCTACCAATTGTTAATATAAAAAAATACTGATAAATACACACTTTAATAGTAGGAAAAAAATAAAATAATGAGTCACATCGCACTTTTGGACCATTTCTGTCTCTTTGTCTTTCTTTCATGTCCCATGACATGTAATGATGACTCCTAACATGTGAAACCAGACACACCTTTCTCCAGCAGTTAGAGGAAAGGACAGTTCCCAACATACCAGTCCCTTCATGAGATCCTATTCACCTCCTCAGCATCTCCCCGGGCCTCGGCGTCTGGGCGTGTAAGACAGACAACGGCCTCACAGTCCCATCACAACAAAGGTAACCAGCCACTCACACACACCTCAGGGCCTCAATCCAGTTTCAGTACACCTCATGGACGGGTCACATCAGCACGAAACTGACAGCTGGGAGTGAATGGAAACCGAGACAGGAGGGAGGAGTTCTTGTTTTTTTAATGTTGCTGTTTGTGTGTTTTGGTGTGGCACTGTGTTCATCCCTCTGTCTCTCTGTGTGTGTGTGTGTGTGTGTGTGTGTGTGTGTGTGTGTGTGTGTGTGTGTGTGTGTGTGTCTCGGTGCAGCTGTGCAACCAGCCCCTGTGTTGACAGTGCCAGTCCAAACACAAACATCATTGGTTTTTAATGATGTGATTATCAGGCAACACACACACACACACACACACACACACACACACACACACACACACACACACACACACACACACACACAACAATGATCTGATGAAGACAAATCCACAGCGGGTTTGATTAATGCGGTTAATTAATACATAGATGTAATAAACTGTTTGAAATTCTGTCTGTCTCTCTCTGTGCGTCTGTACGCTGCACTGTGTGAACTTGTGTCTGTGCATAAATTAATATTTTCAAGTGTGTGTGTGTATGTGTGTGTGTGTGTACAGTAGGACGAGCTCTGAGCAGCATGTGTCTCAGTAGCAGCTGTCCAGAGGCCAGGTGGCTGAACTGACCTCTGCACACACACACACACACACACATACTGAAACACACACACACTGACCCCCCCACACCTTCAGGTTTTACTGCACGGCCATAAACTAAAGATAACACAAACAGCTCCTAAATCAACAGGCTAGATTGAGCAGCACCAACATCACAGCCGTCAGACAGATTCACTTCTCATTAGCAGCTCTGCAGCCTTCCTAACCTGCCACATCCACCATCAACAGGATAAACTTCAAGTACGTTGTTTTCTTAAACTGGAATTTTTTTACAATAAAGACACACGATTGAGGCTTTAAAATGTGACTTCATAATTATTGCATGCTTCCACTTGTTTTGTTTTGGGACTTGCATAGTTTGTGGTGTGCAGACAAAGCTCGTCTTTCTTTTGAATGATAATGTGAATTGGCGGAAGACTTTATTTATCTGTGGTATTATCGTGTGACATTTGAGTCCAATGTGGGATGGGCTGTTTCAATGGGTTGACTTAAATGAAATTAAAAAACAGACTCATTCATTCATTATTTGTACGTTCAACAAAGAGTCTGAAATTAGACTGCTTACTGTTGTGTCTGTTTCTGAGCCCTACAGGTGGTCTTCATTCATGATAACTTTATTTATTACTTTATCACAAAAGATAGTTGTTTTTTTAGGTTCTGGCAACAATCACATGTACTTCCAGTTCCGAATATGTACAGAACCAATTTTTTCATAGTTTTTGAACAACTGTACCAATACAAACAAAAACAGCAGGAGTCACAACGTTACAAACATGATACACAAAAAAAACACACACACACATACAAAAACACCACCAGGCTGACATAATTACATTAAAATGAATAAGGTATGCTGTAGTCAGTTCCAATGTTGTTAATTAGGTAGAACAAAGTCTAGTCCAGAGGGGTCCACCGTGTCCAAGACTGGTTGCCATATCTTAATAAATCCCTCGACATTGTCATGAAGGGTGCAGGTCAGCTTCTCCAGAGGGAGTATCCTCAATACCTCTTTACACCGATCATCCAGTGCAGGGATGATTTGAGAATAGTCTTTCTTGCTATTTATAGGAGTATTCCAACCAGTTTAGCGTTGGGATTGTTCCTTGCATTGCCCACTTTAGCTGCCAAAATTCACTGAACAGGTGATAGCTTCAAGTCATATAAAAAAGGTAGTTTTAACACAAAAGTGTGAGCTTACAGTAACAGGAACGAAGCACTGAAGTGAGCCAGGGCCTTGGATAAAGGGCGATACTTAAAATAAATACATTTATAGGTCCCATTGTCCCATTCTGGCCCACTTCCATTAGCTTCCTGTACGCTTCAGAATTCAGTTCAAGATCCTCCTGTTCACATTCAAAGCCCTCCATAGCATCGCACTCTCCTACATTTCTCAACTTATAACCCAATACTCTGCTGCACCAAAATTATTCAGTATCTTCTGATCAATTGCTCTTAAATATCCCACGGTGTGGACTAAAAACAAAGGGGGATCGTGCTTTTACCGTTTCAGCTACAACACTATGGAATTGCCTCCCCCTCACTGTAAGGTCAGCTGAGTCTCAAATACCACATTTTAAACAAAAACTTTTAAAAACCCACTTATATAGGCATTTATATTGCTTGCAAATGGTTTTATTTGTCTTTTAATTCAGTTTTGTTTGTTATATTGCTTTTATTGTTGAGTATCTGCTTCTGTTTTATAAATTGTATATGTTTTCATGCTGTATACTATTATGTATTTTATTATTAACTGTGAAGCACTTTTAAACTGCTGATTTGAAAAGTGCTATATAAATAAAGTTTATTGTTATTAGTAGTAGTAGTATTATTATTATTATTATTATTATTTATTACACGGCTGTGTTGAATACTCGATTCTGATTAGTTAATCACGGCGTTCTGCAGTCTGCTATTACTTTAAAGCAGACTGTTGCTATGTATAGCAGACCGTTGCTATGGGGGCAGCTCTGATGTTGGACGCGGCATCGCCCTGTCGGGGATTCTTTCACAACAATGACCGGCTCGCTGCACATTATCCCTTACTTGTTGCCTTAAAACTCAAATGAGTAATGTATTAATTGTGGTAAGTCACTGAAAATATAGTGCTGTGGTTGAAGATGCTCTCCTCACTCCGCTTCCTACAAAAGTAAATCAAGTTTGTCAAGTTGCACCTGTCTTCATTGACATGACAATGTCGTCTACCTTTCTAAGCTCTGAAAATAATAGATCTTTGTTCATGTGTAGCTGGAGGGTTGATGACATTTTCACTCCACGAGAACAACAGCGACATTTAACGACTTCAAACACGTGACACTGGACGCTGTCTGATGTGTTATGAAGATTTACTGTAAATAGTCACCAGACACTTTTTACTTGTTAAGCATATTTTCCACCATCCAGATAGAAAAACGAATGTTACGCAGACACAGATAGTATATGAGCTCACATGTAATGACCTTTTTAACATGCACACATCCTCTCTGCATATGGAGGGCTCTAAATTTGACGATGTAGCTATTGTGACTTAATTCTCCTCTTTGGTTACTTTGAAACACAATTAGGGTCAAATGTGTCCTGAAAACGGCCCAGTTGTTATCGTCTCTAACTTGTGGATTCTGTATGATGAAGTTTGAAAGGACAAAACAGTTATTTGTATCTTTTTGTATTTCAATTTACCCAGTATTGTCATTGTTTTTCTTCATAGTGTAATAACGCGACTGTTGTTTTTGTCTACTTTGTATATGCAACAGTTATTGTACATCTGCCTCTCTGGAAGAGGGATCCCTTCCTGTTACAGAGGGTTTGTTTTTGTTTGTTTTTTGCCTTTTCCTTATCTGAATCATGTAGATTGTATATAAGAAGTGGACGTAGTCACCATGACGTCACCATTTGGCTTGTGGACTGCCATTTTGAAGCGTTTCGAGTAAGGCATTTTTGCCATCGGCATCTTGGTTTTTGGCCGTTGCCATCTTGGTTATTTGCAACCAGAAGTGACACTAAAGGGTGGAGCTAAGTACAACCGAACGCTGAATAAGACAACCAAAATGTTACAATTAACTTTCATGAAAACACACTGTGAAAGGGTTAAAGTTCTGAGACGAATACGCGGAGAACTCCCAGACCGGACAACGCTGTGGTAGAGACCTGTCAATCACAAGGTAGCCACGCCCCCTAAAGCATACCCTGCTTCATGGTCTATTTGACTCTAAATGGGATCATAATTTACTAAATGAACATCAGGCTGTATTGAAGAAGACTTGAAACTAGCGATTGAGACCATAAACTCATGTTTACAATGTTTACTGAGGTAATAAATCAAGAGAGAAGTAGGGTCATTTTCTCATAGACTTCTATACTATTAAAAAAAGTCGCCCCCTGATGGCTATTAGAAAGAGTGCACGTTTAAGGCACTTCCGCATTGGTTTCACTTCTCAGAACCGGAGGTTGCCCACTCAATTCAAATCAATTCAATTCAATTCAATTCAATTCAATTCAATTCAATTCAATTCAATTCAAATCAAATCACTTTATTTATCCCTGAGGGGCAATTGTAGAGGCTCGTAGAGTAGTACCATTAACAACACAATACAGGAACATTTTAACCATCTTGAAAGTTAAAAATAATGATACTAATATAGTACTAATAAATTATGATACTAGTAAAATACTTAAAGTAGTGCAAAATAGTGCAAAATAGTGCAGTATACACAGTATACGGTACGTACATATGGATATAAAAAACAGATGAATGAAAAAGCAGTCCAGGGCCGAAGCCATGTGCAAGTCTGTGTGTGTGTATATGTTTTAGGGAGAGTGGGGTGAATAAAGGGTCTAATGACAAAGGCAGTCATATGTTATACAGTTTGTAATGGTCTTGTGGGCAAATTTCTCATTTTAGGCTTTATAAATAAAATTGACTGGACTGCTTTGACATTTAATGAGCAGTAAAATATTCAGATATTCTGGACAAATGGGAGAAAATATTACTGGCAACCCAGTCACTTCTGTCTGCACTGCCCGCAGCAAGATTTAAACAATCTTGTATAGCTTGACCTGGGCTGTGGGTGTAATCTGAGGCAGTCACGTTTGTGTTGTGTATGTGTGTAAGAGGAGGGCAGGTCAGGTGGGTTCGGCTGTGTCTAAACAGGCTGTGTGCCCTGAAGCCTCGCTGTATTGCAGGGGATAGGGGGGTCACCCTCCATCTCCTCCCCTTTGCTTCCTCTCTTCCCTCACTTCTGTTATGACTCACTGCCATCAGTGACCGGCCTTTGCCCTCCTGTCTGCTGTCATGCCTCCGTCTCCTCCCCTTTGTTCAGCAATATTACAACTCTTTCCTGTCTCTTACCCCCATCCCCAAAAAACACTGTCTGAGTAGACTGTATGTGTGTGTGATTGTGGGAGTGTGTGAGGGGTGGGATGGGGGATTTGGGGGAGCAGTATAAAACACACACACTGGGTACACACACATCAGCATTACAATCACACACAGCTGTTTGTATTCTGTCTTGGGAGCCAGAGAGGGATCAAGAGAAAGAGAGAGGGAGACAGGCTTCACCAGCAGATCTGTCATCTTCTTGAGATAATACGTCACTGATCCCTAACCAAGAATCACATAGAGAGCGGGGTCGGTTGGGACAGGGGGATTGTTATTTTTCTTATACAATACAGTTTTTAGTTATACCACCTACAAAATTCATATTGTTGGAAAGTTTATTTTCTGGCTTATCAGCTGATGCTAGTGTTAGCTGTCTGATTGTTTTTGTTGGTAGCTACCACAGGAGTCCAAAGTGTGTCTGCTCTCTCTGGGATGGTTGGGACAGTTACCCGGGGGCGTTTGGGACACTATTATTTATCGTTCCTACCTTGTTACAAATCAACAAAACAGATAAACACAAGACAAAGGCTTTTTCTTCATTGAATAACACCCACTGAGTGAATGTTTTGAATGAATGAAACCCTTTTTTGCCAAATTCCATATCATTTTTTATACATGTTTTCTTTTTTTCAAAGAAGTTTGTGAACAAGTGACATTGTAAATATAAGGTGATCAAATTTAGACTGCCATTGATTCACTTTAAATTATTTTTTTGTTTTTTTAGCCCAGAACAAGGTGTCCCAACCGTCCCGGGGAGGCAGAATTTTGGTAAAATGCACTCCTTTTACATTTAATAAAATTGTGCCTTTCACATTTGAGTTGGGCTCTAAAAAAAACTTGATAAATTGCTAGCAGACACCTGTATCTGTTCAGGGATCAAATTATTTTCATTACTGTTCAAGTAGTCGGTGAGTAATGGAAGGTTATTTGGCGTCGATACAAAAGTGTGCCAACTGACCCCAATCTCCCCTATTTCTGCACTGTTATCCACCAATGTAATTCCAATAAGGAATCTAGTAGTGAGATTACTTCATGTACATAAGTAAGTCACTATAAAACCGTTCAATGTTTCAAGACAAGCTTAAAAATCAGATGTGTCAGAACAAACAACATAGATATTGAACATATTATATTGACATATTTCAATTGTGGGGTCCTGCCTATTATTAAGAGGCTGTTCTGTAATCTCGGAGTCACAACATGAAGGTCATGAACCTTCTTTAAGGTCTAAGATATAATACAAACCTATCATACTGACATAATTATTTATCTGTGATGATATATCCCCAAAAGATACCATCATTGTTGAAAATGTGAGATTTATGCACGACTAAGATAGTGTTTAGCCCTGAGTGACAGCCCCTATGCTTAATGTCAATCACTGCGGCAGCAATTGCATCAAGGGCACATGTTGAGTGTTGCTGAGAAGCCATTATTTTTAATTGTGTTAATAAAATTTTAATTTAGAAATTATGGCAATTATGGCAAGTGAAAGCCATAATGAAACACAAGACAAAAATGCTCAAGTCAGCCTTAATTATTGTTCAATATAACAAATTACTAACATCCTCACATTTGACCTCTTTTTGGCTCAAAGCAATGACTGAAATAATGATTGCAATTAAATAATGGTAGTACATATATAGTAGTCATATAGTATATGTCTGCAACTAATGATTATTTCCATTGTCAATTAATCTGTTCATTATTTTCTCGATTAATCGACTAGTTGTTTGGTCTATAAAATGTCAGATTATGATGATCAGTGTTTCCCAAAGCCCAAGATGACGTCCTCAGATCAGATGTCTTGTTTCATCCACAACTCAAAGATATTCAGTTTACTGTCATAGAGGAGTAAAGAAACCAGAAAATATTCACATTTAAGAAGCTGGAATCAGAGAATTTAAACTCAAACCGATTAACAGATGATCAAAATAGTTGCCGATTAGTTTAATAGCTGACAACTAATCGATTCATTATTGCAGCTCTAATATAGCAAATAATAGTCAAAGTATATGAGTAAACAGTCATCCTCAATAGCTGGTTAATTTCATTTACATGTATTTTTCACTACATGGATTCCACACCTTATAGTAACTGTTGAGCACATGCACATCTGTATACTGCCATTATTAAACATCTGTAAAAAAGACCTCTGCATTTGCAAATGTAAGTCATGTGATCGTGCATAGGCTGCTACGTTCTTTTGTTGCATTTAATATCGATTGATCTTCATCCAAACAAGAGGAAGAAAGAGTTAATTAAAGTTTGATGTGTGTGCTGGAAAGTTCGTCTCCAGTTTGCTGAACGCTCCAATTTAAAGCAACTCATAATTCTTAATTTATGAAGCTGCAGAGCTGCTGTACCATTTCATAATTGAAACTGAAAACTCATCCTATTTATAATAATTAAAAGATAACTTAATTTGAGTTTGCACATGCAGTGCAGTTATACTCTGGATGTGAAAACTGTATATAAATATAGAGAGGGCTCATCCTGTGGTGTGATCCCAGAGTATAACAACAAGTGTGTGTCCATCATGGAGCAGTTTTAATGTGTCTTTTTTTAACTGCGCAACAAATGTGCCTTATAGATACAGCATTTCATTATTTGTTCATCCATGTGGAAGTTTAAGAATTCAGATGGGTTTTTCCACATGTTTTGTCCACGACGTTAGATTTCACCAAGAAACTCTGTCGCCTTCCTGAGGCCAGATAAATAAAGCATCAGGTGACCGGGACACTGCAGTGAGAATAAAAATCCCCTTCCTTCCCTCCGAGGTCAAACTGTTGCTGCTTGACTGACGGCTAGTGGGAGACCTGCTGCTATACCTTGAGGGAAAACATAGTGTCTGTGTGTGTGTGCAAGAGAGAGAGAGAGGGAGAGAGAGAGGGAGGGAGGGAGGGAGAGAGGGAGGGAGGGAGAGAGAGAGAGGGAGGGAGAGAGAAACTGGAGGAGAGAGAGGGAGGGAGGGAGGGGGGAGAGGGAGGGAGAGAGAGAGGGAGGGAGGGAGAGAGGGAGGGAGGGAGAGAGAGAGAGGGAGGGAGAGAGAAACTGGAGGAGAGAGAGGGAGGGAGGGAGGGGGGAGAGGGAGGGAGAGAGAGAGAGGGAGAGAGGGAGGGAGGGAGAGGGAGAAGGAGGGAGAGAGAGAGGGGGGAGAGGGAGGGAGAGAGGGAGGGAGAGAGAGAAAGAGAGAGACACTGGAGGAGAGACAGAGAGAAAGAGAGAAAGACAGGGAGGGAGAGAGAGAAAGAGAGGGAGAGAGAGAAGGAAAGAAAGAGAGAGAGGGAGAGAAAGAGAGAGAGAGAGAAAGAAAGAGGAGAGAGAGAGAGGGAGGGAGAGACAGAGAGAGAGAAAGAAAGAGGAGAGAGAGGGAGAGAGAGAGACAGAAAGAGGAGGGAGAGAGAGACAGGATTGCCTGGACAGACGCAGTAGCAGACGTGACTGCTCCAGTCTCCCTCTGTCTCTCTCTCTCTCTCTCTTTCTATCACTCTCTCTCTCTCTCGCTCTCTCTCTCTCACACACTCTCTGGAGCAGCGCTTTGACGCACCACGCAGAGAGTTGGATTATAGTAGTAGCTGCTCTTTCACGGGGCTTTTTTTTTCCTCCCTCAAATCCAAACCTCCTATACACCCTGCCTGCCAATTGACCAGCAATTGATACATGATCGGAGTCAATAATATCTCTCCAGCACGGTGACCTCTGTCTGCTGCGCTTTTTTTGGGGGAAAAACCTGCTGCTGCCTCCTCTCCGGACGCGTGTTGTGAATTAATAACAGCCTCACCTGGAGAGTGTATGAGAGTGTTTTGCGCACTAAAGTGTGTGTGAGAGTGTGTTTCTCTGGATCAGATTAAGGATCGAGGTGTTCTTCCCATAGACACACTCAGACACAACACCACACCACCGCATGCCGGGGACATGTGGAAGTTTGCGCCGCTGTAGCGCAGCCAGAGAGCCGGTTCACAGCCTCCACACATCGAAACCCCTCTGAGAAGAAGACCTCAAATGTAAATCCAGAGCGAGAAAATTTAAGAAAACGCACGTCTGAAAGGGGAAAAAAAGAGAGGACTGCATCCAGTTGCGTGCAGAGTTTGGTGAGCTGGTTTCTTGGGATTTTATTCAGGGCTTTTTTTTTTTTTTTTTTTTAACGCCCTTGTTATTTTTCTCAGTGTTTTTTGTGTGGGTCTCATATTGGCCCCCACACTTGCCGCAGTGATGGTGGGAGCTGTGAGCCCCGGTGGCCCTGCTGCTGCTGGCCGCTCCTCGGTGCTGCTGCTGGCTGTTCTGGTGTCGGTGCTGTCCGGCGGAGCGGACGCGCAGCCGTGCCCGGCGCAGTGCTCCTGCACCGGGACTACCGTGGACTGTCACGGCCAAGGGCTCCGCAGCGTGCCCAGGAACATACCCCGCAACACGGAGAGACTGTGAGTAGACGGAGTGCATGGGGAAACATTTCCCAAACAATTTCAACACACTTCACAGGGACAAATCACAAGAATATGATCTATTTGCTGCCTTTAAACATGCACTATCTGCACTATCTGCCTTTAAACATGCACTATCTACCTTTTAACAAGCACTATCTACCTTTAAACATGCACTATCTGCACTATCTGCCTTTAAACATGCACTATCTGCACTATCTGCCTTTAAACATGCACTATCTACCTTTTTAAAATGCACTATCTACCTTTAAACATGCACTATCTGCCTTTAAACATGCACTATCTACCTTTTAACATGCACTATCTGCCTTTAAACATGCACTATCTACCTTTAACATGCTTAAACATGCACTATCTACCTTTAAACATGCACTATCTGCCTTTAAACATGCACTATCTACCTTTAACATGCTTAAACATGCACTATCTACCTTTAAACATGCACTATCTGCCTTTAAACATGCACTATCTACCTTTAAACATGCACTATCTACCTTCAAACATGCACTATCTGCCTTTAAACATGAAACATGCACTATCTACCTTCAAACATGCACTATCTGCCTTTAAACATGAAACATGCACCATCTACCTTTAAACATGCACTATCTGCCTTTAAACTTGCACTATCTACCTTTAAACATGCACTATCTATCTTTAAACATGCACTATCTGCCTTTAAACATGAAACATGCACTATCTACCTTTAAACATGCACTATCTGCAACCATCTTGGACTCTAACCACTGGCGCACTTTACACTTACTTTACACTATACATCTTATATACCATTTTATAGACTGCCCATATGCACATATTACATTTATTTATTGTACATACTACATTTATTTATTGACAGACTGCACACACTATGTTCACCCATTAACTTTGTATCTTTTATATCTCTATTATTGTTTTTATAATTGTTGTATACCTTTCCTCTCCTGTGTTTCACTCTGGGGATTAATAAAGGTTCATCTTATCTCATCTTATTTCTTTGTCTGTAAGTGGTGCCAAATAACAAGTGTGCACTGGCCACTTATAGCTTTTTTTAATTGTAGCCTATATATTTAATAAAGACGTGCTTCTCATGAAGGGGTGTAAGAGGTTTTTTTTATGATCATATAATAATGTTTTTTTATATTCCCGTCCTTTTAAACTGCTGATAGAGTAGGAGGATTGTTTCCTTGGGGACCACATCTTTAACAGTGCATGTAGGGATTTACATGTGAACTAACACGTTAGAAACTGCATCTCAGGATCTGTAAATTCTGCTAAATGTACATTTTATTTTTCTCCTGCAAACTGTAAAAAACACCTGAGCTGTTAATGCTTGTGTTTTCATGAGAGGACTGGTTATTGGTTATTGCTGATGTGCGGAGCTGAAGTTGTAGGGGCACCGCTGTGGTCGTGTTGGTGGTTTCGCACTGTTGCATTAGCTCAGCCTCCGTAGACCACATCGGTTTGTCTGGAGACCAGCAAGTTAATCAAAAACGGATTTGGACAAGTGGGCTTTCAGTTAAACAGGCCCTATTATTTTTTTGTCAAAGACCCCTTGATGAAATTAAAATTTGCCCAGTATTAGTGGAGCAGCTTTCTCAATTTCTCTGACACTCAAATGACAAATCTGCATTACCAAGTTTCAACAAAAATGCTTTGTCCTTGTTTCATTAACATATCTCATGTACTGACTTTCCACAATTTCTCTGTCCAGGGATCTGAATGCAAACAACCTCACTAAAATCACCAAGGCGGATTTTGCAGGATTGAGGCATCTGCGAGTGTTGTAAGTGTCTATTTTATTGTCTCCTTTGCTGCAAGATGCAAAAGAAAAATACTCTCACGCACCTTGCAACTTCCCCCCCAAATACCACAACACACACACACGCACACACACACACACACACACACACACACACACACAGTTTCCTGTCCTGTTGAGCATCGCAGCTCATCCAGCAGCCCTGGAGCTGCCGCATGCAGCACTGCAGCGTCTACAAGCGGCGGCTTCATTCAGCCTGTATGTGTGTGTGTGTGTGTGTGTGTGTGTGTGTGTGTGTGTGTGTGTGTGTGTGCATGTGCGTGCGCGTGTGTGCGTGTGTTTAAACAAAATAGCAGTGACACCTGTTAATGCTGTCGTGTTAATCTGCCAGTGGAAGTGTCAGGAGGGGCTTATTTTAACCACCGGGCAGAGTTGGAAAGAGATAGCGGTCATTAGGTGTAACCGCGGAGGGAGGAATGCAGCTGGAAGGAAGGGAGGGTGGAAGGAAAGGAAAGGAAGGAGAGGAAGGAGTCAAGTAAGAACAAGTTTCTGAGGTTACCTGGGATGAAATCAGGTTACCAGTGGGACAGGGATAGCCTGCTTTTATTGTGTGTGTGTGTGTGTGTGTGTGTGTGTGTTATCCAGCTGCTAAAAGTGAATGGCAGAATACACATAGTTGGAATTCCTTCAGAGATTATAGGTCCTTAATTGCGTGTGTGCGTGTGCTCCAGTCTTAATGCTATACTGTTTCCTGTGTGTTCATCGTGACTAATGTGTGCAGCCACACACACAACCACAAAACCATTTGAATTTGAAATATACAGCTGCAACAATTAGTTGATAGAAAAAACAATTTATTGACAAAAGAGCATTAATAAAGCAGCAAACAACTATTTGCAATGTGAAGATATAGTGGAGTAATGTCTACAACTTTGTTAACGTAACCTGGCAGGTGTTCTGACATACTGTTCAGAATGACCTACCAACACCATGTGTGCATGTGCAGTGAGGCAGAAAAACAATTGCAAATGCAGTGGTGTTTACCGTGTTCAGGAGAAGAGTCCATATGAACGCCCCCCTCTTGTCGTATTTACAACCTCATAAGTGGAACGTTTCTGAAAGCTCAGAGTTCAAGAGTTGTGACGTGTTTGTTGACGCTGTCAGAAATGGCGGAGGCCTTGGAAGTTCATTTTTTGGTGCATAATAAATTAATATATATTGTAACTTTAGTCGTATATTGTTTTTCTTCGTATTTTTTCAAATATTTCGGAGGAAAATGTTGATATTCCCAACGGACTTAACCACTTGAACGCCAAGCATATCGTGTACACGACTTCCCATGTTGTAAACACGAGCTCACGAGTTTCATTTGAAAGCACCATGTGCTCATATTGGCCACCAAATATTCCATCGGACGTAGTGGGCCATTCCGACAGATATTTCCTACCTGACAGAATGAGTTACTCTATTGAACTACATTGATATATGTTCATAAGACTAGTTTGACAGGATGAGCTACTTGTAAAGTTAGGTCATTCTGAGCAGGTAGCTAGCTTGTTTTGTCCGAACACCTGAGTCTCTCTGTTGTGCCCCGCTGGCTAGCTAATCGCTGCCGCTCTGTACTGGCGGTCATAACGCTTATAACACCGTCCGGAAACCATGGCGTCGTCTTCTTAGCGCCAATCCCCTGGCTCCCCCTCAAGTAAACACTGTTAGCTCTGTCAGCACTGTTGCTGTTGTTTTCGCTGTTAGCTGCCGGTTAGCTGTCTCCGTGTTGAGAGCCGTGTCGAGGCAACAGATATGCTCTGAGTTCCGTATCGAGCACCTGCCAAAAACCCTGTTTGCAGCTTCTCAAATGAGAGGATGTACATCATTTTTGTCATATATGATAGTCAGCGAAATATCTTTGGAGTTTGGCCTGTTGTTTGTTTAAAACCAGCATTTTGAAGACCTCACTTTGGGCATTGTGAGAGAGATGTTTTTCATTATTTTTCGGTAATGGAAAGAATTGTTAGTTGCAGCCCTAATTTCAGTGTTCAAACCCGTTACATCTGCTTGTCGGCGAGTGTAGACGATGATACAGCCTATAAAAATGTGTGTGTGTGGCTGCTTGGCTTGGTCAGCACAGTGCTCCTGGGGGAGTTGTGCTGGTGTAAGTGAATGAGTAGTCACAGCTATGTGGTTAGATGGAGGGTAAATTGGATGATAGATGAGTCGCTGTCCAACTGATGGGCCAGTTTTAAAGTCAATTCTGGGGCTTCATCGACCCGCCGCTGATTGTCTTCTCTCTCTCGCTCTCTCTCTTGCTGTTTCAACATTCTATCACTTTCCATCTCCACCAATCTGTTTTTCTTCTTTTTTATTCACACCCGCTGCCACCTATCTTCTCCATCTCTCCCTCCCGCTCTCTCTCCTCTCCAATGTCAATCTCTTTGCCTCTCTCGTGTCCTATCTCACTCACCTTCACCTTCTCTTCCTCTTTACTCGGTCTTATCTGTGGCCCCCGTGCAGCCATCTCTTTTTCCTTTTCTTTGGTCTCTCACGGTGTCATCGCACAAATCACTGTCAGGTCTCTATGTTTCTCTTCTATCACTCTCTTTTTCTGTCCAGTGCTTATTGTCTCACTCTCTCTCTCTCTTCCAGGCAGCTAATGGAGAACAAAATCACCACGATTGAGAGAGGAGCCTTCCAGGACCTGAAGGAACTGGAGAGACTGTGAGTTACACTTTTGAACCAAAGGAGTCGGCATTTTATCCCTTAAAACATTTTCTTTACAAATACATATTTGAGGATGCTTATCCTTGAAAGCATACCAAGCAGACACGTTTATTTTCATATATGTGGAAATGCACGCATACAGATAGGTGACAAATGAAAGGGGAAAAACCAACATAAAGTGTCATAGTGAGATGTTGGGTTGCCATGAGCCTCCAGAACAACTTCATTACTTGTTGTCGTAGTTTCTACTAGTCGGTGGAGCTCTTCTGGAGGGATGAACATCCTAAAGATGATCCCTCAGTCGGTGTTTTGATTATGGCGGTGGTGGCGCTGCATGTCACACCGTGTGTGATGGGTTAATAACATCTTGGTTGCAATCTGTGTCTGATGGTGCGATATCCATTCTGAGGGAATTCAGATTGTGATATGAATACCTGGTGAATCGTAGCGCTGCAGAAACATGTCATCCATCTGCTGCTCTCATGTTTTGAAAATGCAGCAAAAAAAATATATATATACAGTATATACCCAAAAAAGAGCTATATTAAAAGAAACTTGAGCTTACAATGTCACATCAGACACTGTATTCCGCATAATTTCATGGCTTTTTTTGACTGCTTGGTTTGTAGATGTGGGTCGTAGCAGTCGGCACATTGTGTGAATTTGGTCCTGAATTTCGGACATTACCAGCATTTTGATGCAGGATGTCATCAAAGCTGTAAATCAGTGGACATGTCTGACAGTGGAATATGGGACCACTGTTTTGGATTGAAGACCAAAGATTTCACCAAATTTTATTTTTAAATAATTTTTGCTTTGGACATCCGTAAATTGCACAGAAAACTGAACGTAACACGTCTCTTAAAGGGGTTCCCCCCCATCTGTATGTCTTTATAAAAGTTTAACTTGACTGTCATGATGTGTGGCTGCCAACGTCTCAGTCCAAGAGGAGCATTTTGAAATTGAGTCCCGGGGCAGTGACTTAGTCAACAGCCAAAGGTTGTTATGGCGTTGGCCGGGAATCACTGGCATTTAGCATCCGACCCTGAGGCAGTTATGGCATAATTAAGTCTTGGTAGTGTGTGAGAGCGCAAGACAGAAGGGGGATGCAGACCCCTGACTGCTGATATGTCCATTGTGTTGACTGTCAACTCTGCTTGATGTGCGAGCTGCTCGTATATGTGTGTGTTTGTGTGTTATGTGGCCCGACTGCCAGCCAATGACACACTGGAATGCAGCAGACTGTGACACAGTCTGAGGAGGCTTAGAGACGAGCTTTTAATTAAAGACACATAAAACTCCTCGCTGCTTACGCAGACGTTTACAAAAACACAGACATACCTGTATACACACAGAGATATCCACCTGTACGCATGCACAGACGAACATACAGCATCAAATCAAATTAAGGTAGTTCATCTTTATGATGGCTGTTTTGGGTAAATTCCTCTGGAGTGGTCGGGATGAAAAGGATGAAGTATGATGATTCCCCAGCTGCTCTTGTCTCCGGCGTGTCGTGCCTGGTTTTTCTCTGCTCTCTGCGGCACTGTGGCTGCCCTTTGTTGACAGAGAGAGAAGCTCTGTGGACCACTATAAGGAATCTGCTAGTGTTTCTCATGCAACCAACGCTGTTGTTTTGTCCAGCTAAGCAGATCTGGGAATTCCTGCCCAGAGCTGCAGACAAAGAGGGCGATATTTAACTGCGTATGGTCCGGCTTTAACAGCAAACTTTATTAGTGATTACCCTCTCTGCAAAGAGATGGTACATGCTGGTAAATCCAGTCTCTCATGCATACATATGAGCAAAACAGTAAAGCACCAGTAGCAGATAAAGTCTTACACATCTACTGTCAAACTATGCATGCTGTCTTTGTCTTGAATTTGATGGCAACAAACACCTTTGATAGCGGCTAACTTTCTGACACAACATGGCTGTTTTCTGTTGTCCTCGCGAGGGTTTTCAACTGTAATTCAGCGTCTCTGGCGTGGCATGTTCACAAACACAAAGGTGGAGTCAGTCATCAATGCCCCCCCGCAGCCGCCGGACAATGGCACGTCTCCGGAGTCTGGAGTCTGGGGGCTCATTTCAAAGGCCTCCGTCCTCCGGGGGTCTGTAGGGGGGCCTGCTGGGCAGCGCTGCCCAGAGGAGAGGGCCCTAAGCTGGGCTGACGGATCCACAGTGACTGCCCCCCACAGGGGTGGAAAACGGTTCCCCTTCTCATCCTTTTTTTTTGCGACCGTCCCTGCAGGGCCGGGCAGGGTGGGGTCAGGTGTGGGGCAGTAGCTGGGGGGTATGGAGGAGGGGTCGGCGGTCGAAGGAGGTGTGGAGGAGATAGGCATGTCACAACACACACGTGCACATACACAAAAACATGCATGGGTATGGATACACTCATGCATGCGCATTAATTTACGCAAGGCTGATCTGTCAGTACTGGTTTTATCTTGATTTGGCCCCCCCTTGTTCCCCTTACACCCACTCACGCCTTCATTCATTCTTTAACCTCTCCTCATGTTTTTCTCCCATACCCACCCATCTCGTTCTCTCTCTCTATTGTCCTGTGCTTATAGGAATGTCATACATTCTTCACTCTCTGTCCCTGTAGATTATGAAGAATAGGAAAGTGAGGAGTTCCTGATCCTCTTATCCTCCTCTCACATCTGACTGGTTTATAGCCCGTAAACAATTCAAAGTCTTTGAGATTGAAGATGATAGCAGCCACAGATATGCAGAGAGAAAGGAAACAGTAATTACAGGTAATGCTTTCGGAGAACAGCAGCGACATAAAGCCTCAGATGATTAGCCTGTAATTGAGTGATCACATTGTCAAAGATCATTTTAACAGCGATGAATAATTGCATAACAGATTACAGGTAGTGAGACGTGTCTATCAACAGTGATCACAAACTAGTTAATTAAACCTCCAACTAAGTGATTGTGTTGTAATATGTGGACAAAGTGACTGTCAAATAGATAATTGTAACAGCGGGTTCAGATGGCGATATGGATTTCAAAGAAAGGCGCTGGATTAGTGCTAAATGATTAAAGCCTGTGTCTGATGACATTTTTTCCCCCCTCTGATCATTTCAGAGCAAAGTTTCAAATCTGCACTCAAAAAGCCATTTTCACTTTTAAAGAAGTCATTTGTGACACATTTTCCTGAGTCCCTGCCAGTCTGCGCTGCTGCCAACTTTTGTTATATTTGTTGGTAAACACCAGTTAGCAGTGAAAATGCTCAATGTTCAGGGAAAAGCTCTTCAGTACTGCTGAATGTGAATGATTTTTGGATTTCATTGCTGTGCTTTAGGGCAGACACGGTATCTGTCATTAGTGTTTAAATAACAAATCAGATTAGAGTGTGTAAACTTTGGTGAATGATGTAACAATGATGCCAGATTTTTAGTTTTCTAAATCAACATTTTTGCAGATCTGGCCTTCTTCAGGTTGTGTGGTAGTTAGAGTCAAAACGGTTAGTCTATAGACAGAAACTTCATTGGCAACACTTTTGATAATCAATTACAGTAATTGTTTATTTTATAATTTATCATGAAAAAATAACAAAAAAATATTATTTTTAAAATCCTTTTTTTCTAGGGATGCACTGATTTATTGGCTGAACATTGGTATCGGCCGATATTCGCTTTGTTGACTGCCATCAGCCTGTCGGCAAATAAGACCATGGCAGTGGCCGATGTTTATCTGTTGTGTTGCATGAATTTTGTGTTGGTTATTTGCGATCGGTCTCTGACAACAGTAACCAGCTGATGATTCAGAGAAGAAGCCACTTTGGTGGATGATGGTTCACTTCTAGGGCTGCCCCCTCTTAGTCGATTAGTCAACTAATCTGTCGTTTTGGTCTAAGTCAACTTAAGATTTCTTTAGTCGATTAGTCTTTTTTTATGTTTTTTTCATGCTGAATGACTTATTTCCTAGAAACTTATGAGCACATCTCTGCTAAACACAAGATTTAAAGTGGTGCTTTAGTGTGATTCTTTGTGGAAAAACTCAGTTTTACAGATCTGCTGATTAAATCAACTAATCAAGTAGTCGACAAAATATGTATGAGTGTTAGTCGACTAAGAATTTCTTTGGTGGAGGACAGCCCTTTACTTCACTAGCTTTGAACCAAATACACAAACTGGAGTAGATATACACACATGCACTCACACACACTCACATTGGTCAGTTTGAAGTGGTTTTGGAATAAAGGCGGTTTCTCCGGAAATGTCCACAAGGATTGGGATGTAACTATGGTAGCAGTACTATGTGTACGTGCGTGTGTGTGACAGACTGTGAGTGTAAAATGTGTATTATGGCAGCAGTGGCATCAGTGGAGTAATAATTGGTTTCTGAGGCGGTTTGTTATTTCCTTCCCAGCCAGAGTCTGCAAACCTGTAGTACTACACATCTACAAGGCTGTGAGGTGTTTGGAGTGTGTGTTTCTGTATTTTATGTTTGTGTGCGTGTTTGTGGGAATGTGTGTATGTGTGTGTGTGTTTACTGTGTGGTTTGTGGCCCTCTAGCATCTGTTTATGATTGCAGGGATTATCACCAGGCTGCAGTGTGACATTAGCTTGTTGGAGTGACTCTCACACCTCCAGACTACTGGCGGCTCGGTCTTCATTCACTTTCAGCCAGACTTTGACTAATGAATCACGACTGTGGAAGTACTCTGAGGGTGTTTTATGTGCATGCACGTACACACACACACACACAGTGATGCATTCCTTCAGGTCCAGAAACAAACCACTAAATCACTACTGACGACTAGATTATTTCAGTCTGAGTCAGTCAGTACTTTTAGATGAACACTAGAGGTGTTCATGACATGTAAGAACAAAGCCTTAACATTAAATCATCACGCTGAACTGACTATACTGAATCACCTTCGCGTACATGGTTTACACAAGGTGTTCTGGTAGTTATGAAAGTAAGTCGGGACATTCATAACCATGATGCCAGATTTTTAGTTTTAGTTTTATAAGTCAACATTTTGGCAGATCTTGCCTTCTTCAGGATGTGTGGTAGTTAGAGTTGAAACTATTGATATTTTGATATTTGATTAATTGTTTATTTTATAATCTATCATCAAAAAATATTTTAAAATGATCTGGTTCCAGTTCTTCAAATTTGAGAATTTATATCAGTGTAAATTGAATATTTGGGGTTTTAAGGCCATGAAAATGCGAAATTCTCGCCTGCGAATATTATTTGTCGAGGGTTTTATTGTGAAAGGTAAGAACTAAAGGAGTGGATCTGGTCTGCGCTGCCTTTGTCAAGGTTGAAAGGAGTAATAAAGTTTGTCGTCCTGGTTCGGACTAAGGAGCCTCTGTGTTGTTGTCTGAAATATAGGCCTAACTCTACCCGTTTTGCACAAAGTGAATGGTTGATGTCTTTCTTTGCGGTGCAAAAGTTCAGAAAATCAACCTTAATTAATATAATTAGAATTATAATTTGTGTTCTGTGTGAAAGTGCTGATGACAAAAACAAAATTTAGACTTTAGACAGTCTAAACAGGTCATTTGAAGATGTCACTTTGTGCTCTGGGACATTTTTCTAGTCTAGTTTCTTAAGTCTAGTGGCTGAAGGAGTGATTTTATTAGACTTGGAGCGTCTTGAGTTGTATCATTTGCATAGGTCGTTGTAACGTGAATACTGTTTCGGTATCCCTTGGAGAAGATAAAATAACCGGTTTACCCCACGTCCTTTGTGATGCATGTACAAAATTAAAGCACTCAAAGAATTGCAGAGTACATGAAGTCTAATTCATACAGTTGATGAATAATTCAGCTTTCACTTGTTACTTTTATGGCCCTAAATTGAGAAAGATATGATGGTTAAGGTGTTAACAAACAGTTATGAGCAAAATAATTAAGCGCATTTAAAGGCACGACACCTTTGGAGGAACCAGACTGGTTCTGATCCTTCACTGTCTTTACTTCATTCTCTCAGTCTCCTAGTCTGACAGCATTGCATCTATTTTAAGAGAATGAGCTCATACCCCCTCTCTGTCCTCCTTCCTCCTCCCCACCTCCAGCACCAGTCCGTGCACTCACCCATGGGAGGTGTAGCCCACTAACGGGTGCTCATGGCTGGGCAGGACCTGCAGGAGGAGTGGGCCTCTCCGCGGGACCACGTGGGGCTCTTAGCCGCCAGAGCCGGCGTTAACGGAAGAGGAGTGAATAATTTAGAAACATCATTCTGCGGAATGTTAAATATTTAAGCGGCCTCTGATGTAACTGTGGAGTGTGAGTGTGCGTGCGTACGCGCGTGTGCATGTTCATTTATTTGTGCACTTGTGGGTGGAAGATGGACACAGAGGGGGTGACGTTATTTAAGGAGAGTCCACAGCGGCTCATAGTGAAGCAGAAAGAGGTGAAAGACGAAGCCATCGAGAGGTTTTTGGAGTTTTGAATGGAGTTGGTGACATCTTTGGAGCGTGTTGTTTGAGTAAAGTCTGTGGCATTTCTGTCATTCATGTGTTTATGTGTGTAAATCATGCAAATTGTGTATTTGTTAGTCACTTTTCTTATTAGTTTGAAGTCTCTCTTTCTTCACTCTGCCTCCATCCCTCTTTTTCTTCTACCCTCTCTTCATTCTCCTCCAGTAGCAGCCGGCACGGCATACGTCGCTGGGCCTGTCAATGTGTGTGTGTGTGTGTGTCGGGGTTAAACTGTTTCAGCAGTCTGTCTCTCATTGTGTCACTCAGTTGCTTCACTCTCTTCGGACTCACATCAAGGCACAACCACACACACACACACACACACACACACACACACACACACACACACACCAACACGCAGCAGCACATAAACCTCTTCACTCCACTCAACCAGGGTTAAATGATCGCACCCAGATTATTAAACTCAGCCGAGTTCTCTCAACTCCTCTGTTTGTGTGTGTGTGTGTGTGTGTGTGTGTGTGTGTGTGATGACGGGTTGTTGTGAGTTCTTCCCCTGTGAGGGCCTTGTTTACTCAGTGGGGTCCTTTTCACACATTCGGTAGCCCGGCCAGACTGCCTGTTTGTTTTTCCCACATCATCTCCTCTCCTCCGCCTTTGTGGTAAAAAAAAAAAGCCCCCCCCACACCTCCCCTTCATCTGAACCCCTTCTCTCGTCTTCCTCCCCCCTGCCTTCCCTCCGTCCTTCTCGAGTTCACTGTTTGTCTGGCAGCCATGTTGCACCCCTTAAATCACGAGTAAACCGGAGTCTGTTTTTTTTCGTGTGTTTTTAATGTCTCCATCAATCTCCTTGTTCTTTTATGCTTCCTCTAACTGCACTGAATTGCATTACAATCAAAACACATACAACATAATTTGATATGATGATCAGGAAACACAAATCTCACCTTAAAAAAGCTAATTATACACACATGTAACCGCTTCACCCACACTGTCTGGAAGGGGATACGTCGAGTTTATTCCCTAATTTATGCTGTGTTTTTCCAGGCGCCTGAATCGGAATAATCTGGCTGTCTTCCCCGAGCTGCTTTTCCTGGGAACGACGAAGCTTTACAGACTGTAAGTCCTGTTTTAATTTCTCTCTCTCTATCCATCATTCAGTTGCTCTGCATTGTCAACTGAAATATTGTTCATTTCCTCGCTTGGTATAGTTTAACAAGCGCTCTGCAAAGAAGGCCTGACATCATTCTGAGGATTTTTTTGCATTGGTGTGTTTGTGTGTATCGCCACAAGTTTGAGCAGGTCATTGAATGTGATTTAAAATGACACGGTGAACATTGTAAAGTAAAGCACAGAACAAAATATCTGGTTTTCTTGGTGACGCAGCCGTGGTGTTTCACTTGGATGAAGGAGCGAGAGAAGAGAGGGAACCGATTTCAGTTGCCCTCTCTCCATAGAAGCCAGTTCAGTAGCTAATGGAGATTAGCACTCCAACAGCTGCTGCCCACTGGGAGAGACGTGTGTGTGTGTGTGTGTGTGTGTGTGTGTGTGTGTGTGTGTGTGTGTGTGTGTGTGTGTGTGAGGATGGAGAGCAGAAAGTGAGCAAGGCAGATCAAGGAAGCAGCGAAACATAGAAACAGGTTTCTCCTCTGAAGTCACGTTTTGTGTTTCACGGGCAGTTTCAGTTTCAGAACATAACTGTTCCAGTTTGAACTGCCGTTTGTTGTCGTCAAGCACCGTCCTCTCTTCACTCACAGCCTGACTGAGAGAGTCCGTGCTGTAAACCGAGCTGTGGATTTCCAGCACAGTAGGGCTGGGCACCAACGCTGCTGAAACTGTGGGAACTACCTTCCCGTCATGGTCGTTTGTGGTCTCGGGGAATAATTATGGTCACATATATTTATGTGTGTGGCTGAATATATTTATCTAAAACAATATTGAAATGCACAGATGATCCAGAGAGTGTGTGAAAGTTGTTTATGTTCTGCGGCTGCTACGGTGGTTGGCTGGGCTTGACCTGTCGTGTCTAAGGCTGTGTGTCTGCATGTGCAGTCTGTGTTTCTGCGAGTGTGTGTGTGTGAGTTTCTCAAGGCCAAGAGTTGGCATATTGCTCAGCGTGTGGGCCGAGGTAAAAATACAACTCAGATATACTGCTCTCTGCTCAGCTGTCGCAGACAAACGGCCTCTCTCGCTCTGTGTGTGTATGTGTGTGTGCATTTGTGTGTTTAGGCTTATGTGTGTGCATGTTGATTGTGTGTGCGTATGTATAATGTGTTATGTGTAAGCCTCAGCTCTCCAGGTGTATGTGTTTAGCAGAGGGTCCCTTGTTGGCTGAACATCTTCACTGAAAACACAAACTTCAGCATAACAGCATTCATGATGTTGTGTTATAATTGTTTTTTTCCCAGTAAAATACAGTACGATATAAAATACTAAAAGTAGAAAGAAACAGAAAGAAAACTCTGAAAATCAACAGAAAGAAGAAGAAGAAGAGAAAGTCACTAACTGACAATCAAAAAAGAAATTGCCAAGCTGGCGCCGTTGCAGCCACAAAGCGCCAAGCAGATTTGTCAGACGTATGGAAGTCATTCAGAATGAACGACAACCACGGAGGCTTTGCCAATAGTATTTATGGCTGTTTGGTCAATATTAAATCTTATGTCTACTGTTACACCCCCTACAGTGTATTTTTATTTTTAGAAAACACAACAAGAAACCCTTGAGAACCTCTGAAGTGGAATCTTGTTAAGTTTTATGTGGAGGTCAGAAGGTATGTGCGAACTGGACCGACTTTGGTTCCTTGCGACAGTACTGCTATAAATGAACACTTGCTCAACCTGCTATTATGAAAATTATGTTTTTACTTTTTTGGGGCTTGGAAAATCTGTGTGTACGTGTGTGTGAGTACTTGCTGGATGCGTTTAACCTTTCCTCAGCACTGTGGTTTATGGCTTTGAGGGCTAAATTAAACTGAGGTCAGGTGTGAGATATGCTACGCATTTTAGAGGCCTCAATTATGTCACCCTGCAACATTAGTTTCAAAACCATTTAGGCTGCATTAACGCCAGATCCGGCGGTGGGTCAAAAAAGCAAGCACTCCCATTCATTTTGAATGGCAGTAGTGCGTTTGGGCTGCGGCTGCAGGGGGTGCCGCAAAGAAATGCAGCGGCCTGCAGTGGAAAAGTAGAAACAGATTGAACTTTTGGAGAAACTTAACCCGACGTCACATTGTGGTGGCCAATCACATAACCACCAATCCAGAGCTGTACAACCCAGCTATGAGGGAACAAAAGGCGTTAATCGTCGCAGTCGATGGGCCATTAAAGTGATTCTCCCACACTGACACACAACCCTGCGTTGAATCACCGCAACGCCGGATCTGGTGTGAATGCAGCTTTAAGTGTGACACACTTATACTGCAGGTCAAGAGTTTGACACCGGAGACCAGGTTGTGCATCATGCATGAAATGCGTTGTTTTGTCTAGACAAGTAAAACGTTTAGCAATAATAAATAGATGATAATAATAATCATGCACTCGATTATTGAAAACGTCTAAACACTCAATATGAACCAAAACCACAATCTCTAAGTTTGGCTTAGTTAAGTTCCTTTGACATAATTAGATCGGGAAAATTACATTACACGTAACTACAAAAACCTGTCGGATAACAAAAATAAATTCCTATGTTGAAATAATAAAAGCAGTATCCATGGCAACCCCCCAGAATGCGAAAATTAATGTTGCATGACTCTACGCCTGTCACTGATGACACCACTTGATGATGACTCATAAGTGTCTGAAATCTTGATTTACTGCACGCCATAGAGTTAATAATTTAGTGTCTATTGAACAGGGAGTAGTGAATGAGTGAACAAGGGAGTGATTTCAGACACAGCTCAAGACTCATTTCCACTGTCATCCTTGATGTTATGATAGCAAAGACGCAGGAGTCCAGGGGTCTCATTTATAACCGTTGCGCCACTTCCCACGCAAAAGTTGTGATCTATAAAAACAAACTTGACGGGAGAATGTGCGCACATTTAGGGAAACTTTGACCCATGCGTGCGCACATTATGGAGGTAGGGGAAACTGGCGATGCAGATGGTGAGGTGGTGAATTGAAGCCAGATTGTAGAAATGAAACATTTAATGTCACTTCATATCACACGTTACTTATAGATCCATTTATCATAAACATGTAAACCAGCAGTGTGTTTGTGAGCCATACCTATTCCATAAGCACCTTACATATGTAAAAGATATCAGCCAACTCAAATCTCAAAGCAAATTCCGCTCAATATTTCATCAGCGCTGTCTCACCATCACGCTCCCCCGGAGCTCAGAGGAGAGGGCCGGACTACCGACACTCGTGGTCAGCTGGGGAGCAACGCAGCTGTTGAAATCATCATCATCGGTTGTAGAAATCCAAGATTACATCAAATAGCATTAAAGAATGGCAGAACAGAGCGTCGAGAGTTGTAATATCTTCTAATAGTGTGCACATATCAAGTATGATATTACTTTTTGTAAAGTTGTTGTGTGTAAAATTGCTGCAGTGAACATGACATGACATATTCATTTATTTATGGTTTATTAGATAGGGACAGATACAGTATACATAGACAAAATGAAAACAGCTATCCGATGCCACTTTGTCTCCAGTGTCAAACAAGATGATAATCGACAGATTAATTGACATTGAAATTAATCGTTAGTTGCAGCCCTAGCGTAAACTGATGCAATCTAATACAACAGTCCTGCAATAATTCCTCCCTTCATGAAGGTTATAATGTTCAGTTCTTGTTAGGTTTCTTCTTGGTGATCATGAATCTTAAAACTGTGTAAAACAAATTGAGTTAAAGATAAAACATGTGACAACAAAACAAGTAAAATTGGGTTCTTTCATAGGATGCAAAGATACCAGGAACGCTAAGAAATGAGTCCAGCTCAATCAAATTATTCAAGACAGTATTATTGTTTTCCATCAATATGCAGATGACACAATGCTGATGCTATTCAGTAGTATATTTGTGTGGCATTTCCTCTCCTCTCTTCTCCATTTTCCTGCCAGCTCCATCTCTCTCTCTCTCTCTCTCTCTCTCTCTCTCTCTCTCTCTCTCTCGTTCCTCTTTGCTGGACAGAAATCAGTAGTGAGATGAAAGAGGGAGAGATGAAAGAGGGGTTGATGAAGGGATGGGGTGAGGGGAGGATAAGAGAATGGGTCACTGCTTCCACAGCTGAAAAGTCTGGTTATGCTTGAATATGAGGCTACATTGATGGGACAGTGTTTGTGTGTGTTTGGTATTATTTTGCTGCTTGGCCTCTTCTGGCAAACGTCCCGCAGCAACAGTTTTCCAGGTTACTTAATCACCGTGTCTCCTGGTGTTTTGTGTCAAGTTGAGGTGCGTTGTGCTTTGTGCTTAAAACTTTGGCTTTTCTGTGTTAATGCTTGAGCGTTGACAAAGTGGGAGATGAAGAGAGAGAGGGGAAGAGATATTGTTAGTTCCTTCATCCTTCCACTGAGAAGGAGAGTCAATATGGACAAGTTGATTGAGAGGAGGAAAATAAGTGAACTTCGGGTCTCACACACACATTAAACCTGACTTAAAGTGGTCTGGGGTTTGGATTAATGAGTTGATGAGGCTACGTTTTTGGGTGTGTGTGTTTATGTGTGTGTAATAGTCCCTAATCCTCTGCTAAACGGTGCCCTGATGAGGCTTTACCAGGCAGCATTGTTGCTTAGCAGCCTCGAAAGTTGTGGCTTTGTCTTCTGTGAGAGCTTAACCCTGCTGCTCACACACACACACATACGTATGTACTACCTCGGCCGAGACGACAGGCTTGGCACAATGGTCACAAGAGCGCAGGCGTCTTTGAGAAGACGTGGGCTTTCCCAGACAGTTAAGCGACGCAGAGGGAGGAGGACGAGGAGGAGAAAGGAAGAGGAAGAGAGAGGTCGGAGGTTGAGAAGATGAAATTTTCTCTTAATAAATAATGCTTTTTAATTAAGACAGAGCGCGCTGGCCATTTTAGTTGCCACAGTGACGACGACCTCTGGGTCCCGCAGAGGTCAAAGGTGAAGAATGTTCCAGTCAGGAGATCTAAGCAGGAGGTGATTTATAGAAACGAGGAGGGGGGAAATCTCCTCCCTTTCATTAACACAACATCATGACAAATTAAACTTGTAACAGCTGTGTATCCTCTAAAGGGAGATTTCTTTATTCTAAGATCAAACAATTGTTGTGTAGCATTTACGACAACTTTATTATGAGACCAATGTGACCTTCATCAGGGTCATCGATCTTACCACATTTTACAAAGAACAATTAAATGTGACAAGTATTACAAAATGTAATAAATAAAAGACTTCAATCACATCTACACAATTGTTAACTAAGCAGGCATCATAGGATGTATTTATAGCATTTTTACATCATTTTGTACCATAATTTGGAGGCACATTTCGGCAAGAGACTTCCCTGTATGCACTTCCCCTGTTCGTGGACCACCTACATCCATTAAACAGCGAATGCAACCCTGTCGTCTGGAAGTTATGTGAATATAGTACTAATTTGTTTTGCCGGTTATGTTTTTAGAGACACACTATTGCTGCTAGGATTATGTTCAGTGGCAACATGTATTGTAGTGAAAAAGGTCAGTGTTTGGGCTGGATGGTGTGCATACAAATTGCAGGACTTTGACACTAGAGTTCGGGGTTCACACTTTGAATGGTTAGGTGGTTACGGAACAAAAGGACTTTAGTTAAGGTTAGTGAAAGTCACCCTGTACTTGTACTTACAATATTTAACCAAGAATACGATCTTTCTCTAATCTATGTAGGGGATAATGTACAGTGAGCCGGTCATTGTTGTGAAATAATCCCCGACAGGGCGATGCCGCACCACTGAAGGGGTTCATTTCACAACAATGACCCACTAGCTGTACATTATCCCGCTTATTGCACAGCTACTTACTTAAGAAGTCAATAATTTTACACAAAAACGGTCCGCCAGAGTCCGACTTCAGAACTGCGCCCATAGCAACGGTCTGTTATACATGGCAACGGTCTGCTATAAAGAAATAACAGACTGTAGAAGGACCAATCAGAATTGAGTATTTAACAAAGCCGTGTAATAACAGCGGGTGAAGTGCTGATTATTATAATCTATCTATAAATGGAAGTGAGGAAAGCAAGCAAACAAGTAAAATCAAGAGGGCACACACAGGTGCAGAACGTATGGGGTAGTTGGCCGTTGGCTGTAGTCTCTGCGGTGTGTTCGAGTGCAACTTTTTTGGCGAAGACACACGCGTCGTGAGGCAACGTAACAGCCGGACTTTGTCGTCGCTAGTTCTTTGATGTCAGTTTGGTGTGCTGGGCCTTTAGAGGCGTCTGGGTCGAGCAGGAATAAGTAAGATTGTCAGGATTTGATGCTGAACAAAAGCAGCTCTAACAGCGAAAGTAACGATGCCTTTGCTGTCCTGATTAATAGTTTTTTCAATAGTAACTCAGAAGTAATTTCTGTTGCAAATTGGCATTAAATGAACATCATTATGTGGAAACACAGGTTAACCAATGGGGTATCACACATATGCAGGCATGAATTAGTGTATTTCACTCTATATGGTCATGCAGTGTTGGACCAGTTAAACTGGTAAGGGGTGTTGTAATGCTGGATGTAGGTTGGATGTTAGGGAATCTACAGTAAGTGTATAGGACTGTATAGTTGGTGAACTTCATACTCTCTCATCTATAACTACTATTTGATGCACTGTTATATTTGGAGCTAATCTCTTTCACTCACATCGAGGCCATACTGATCCTTTTGTGATGTTCATGGAGGGAAACAGGAAAAAAATAAACTCCTGCTTCTGGTTATTCCAGCCGATGTTGAAGGGGATTATTTGGGTTTGCTGCCTTTAAAAAGATCAGTATCAGCTGGTAGTAAGGTCAGTTGCAGCGTTTTGGATGAGAAGATATTTGGCCACTGACTTTGTGTACATAGGATATGCAAATATCTGCCATTATGTCTGTCCAAGGAAATTAAGCTAAGCCTTTACAGCCCGAGGCGTCTGTGGATGGGCCTCTCTCTCTCTCTCTCGCTCCCTGTCTGTTCCCCACTCTCTCTTTCTTTCTCTCTATCTAATAAACATAGACACACACTGGCACAAATACACACCGCTTTACCATTCAGCAATATTTCCTGCCCCCTCCTGTTTCTCTGAATGCACTTTAACAGATATAAAAACTCTCTCTCCGTCACAAGAAAACAGCTCTTTTCAGATCTTTTCAAAGACATATTGTCCAAGAAATGTTTTCATTAGGACTCTTGGATCCCGCAGATCGTATCCAGCCAAACAGGGAAATGTGGAATAGTGTTTTTATTTTTCTTCCTTGTGGTTGACTTTGTGTGTTGTCAGATATTTTCTAGAGTCCTCTCTGTACACTTTATGAATCACCTTGAGTGCAAACCAACAGTTACAACAGCGTGTTGAGGTGTTGAGTGTCAGTGACTCACTCTCTTGCCATCATATTAATCACATGACTCTCTATCTGAATTGCTCAAGGCCACTCATTCCTAAGAAGTGATTTGGCCATTCAGATCCCGACACAATGCTGTAATTCATTCTCAGGCAACACAGCGAGGACTTGCCAAAGCCGAACTGGCATTATTCAGAGGGCACCAGCACAAAAGATTATGTTACACAGACAGAATGTAAAGATATGAAACGCCCCACTTGACTTTTACCACGACGAGAGCTAACTTGTTTCTGAATGGAGTCCAGGAAATGTGTGTGTGTTTGTGGATTTACTGAGCTTCACTGTGCAGCTTTTTTCCATTATGAGCTTTATTTATTTATTTATTTATTTGTTTTAACTAGAAACAGTAGCAGCAGTTGAAGACGACGTCCTGGACATTAAATACACTTAGTTTCCAGTTTTGTAGGTACACCGAGCTAAAACTAATGCAGTCAGTTCTGCAATGAATCCTGCCTTTGTGATGGTTATAATGTTTGTTTTACAGAGGTGTTGATCATTTTGGAGGCTGTAGTTTGTCATGCTTTTCAATTGTTTTGCATAGAGGTGTTATTTTATAAAGGATAGACTAAAGTCCCTGTAGAGTCCTCTCTCCTCTCTGTACAGACATGTCACAGCTGTGCTTCCAAAAAAACATCATGTTTATGTCAACATGAAAAAGAACATTTAATCATTACCGCTTTATTCAAGTGGAAAACATAATTATATACAGTATATATAATCATCACTAGGGCAGTCAAAGTTAACGCGATAATAACACTTTAATGCAAATTTGTTTTAACGCCACTAATTTCTTTAATGCATTAATGCAACTTACAATTTTTAGGTTGTAGCGGGCTCAGTTTTAAAGCTAGCTACTGGCATGGCCACTTTATGATAACACATATTTCTTATGCTAAATGCAGTACCTGTGAGGGATTCTGGACAATATTTGTCATTGTTTTGTGTTGTTAATTGATTTACAATAATAGATATATACATACATTTGCTTAAAGCAAGCATATTTTCCCACTCCCAGTGGTAGTATTAAATGAAGAACTAAATCAATTAATATTATTGATAAATTAAATTAACAAATCTCCCTTTAAGGTACATTTTGAACAGATAAATTTTTTTATTAATTTGCAATTAATCGCAATTAATCACAGACAATCATGCTACTGTATTAATCACGATTGAATATTTTAATCGATTGACAGCCCTAATCATAACACATCAAAGGTCTCCATTTGTTTGTACTAGTACTATCTGTCTTTGTCGTGCAATGACAACGAAGTTCAATCTAATCTAATCTTTGGAAAGTGTCTGACTTTATTTTGTATAACAAAAACACTTTTTCCCTGACCATTTTCATATTCACTATGTGTGTAATATTTACCATATACGACTTTAGTTGTAAGTTATCTCGTCTCAAATTTGGGCATGTTTGTAAAATATCTTTTTGTGTTATCTTTGTAGCTTTTGCAGTGAATATGAATTGTTGTAGCTCTAATCCAACTTGTATGATATAACATAAATACCTTAACATTGTTAAATGTGAAGATAATTGCTTTCAGAATACATCTGCTAAACAGTGCTTTTCATTTTTTGACAAACTGAACATATCAGGTGTAAAATTTTGAAAGAAATTTGTCTTGTTTAATCTCCAAACACATTTTATGTTGCTCAATTTGCTGCGCTGAACACAGCTCAATTAATCACCTGTCGCCCAGGGTGTGCAAGCGTCAAAGTTCAGAGCTCACAGGTGAAAGGTCAGGGAGCATCAGTGTCAACCGATGAGATATCCAGGATAATGGACATGCCAGCAGTGACGGCGCTGCTTTGCCCATCAGATTACAGAACGAGCAGCAAGTTACGCCTGGAAAAAGAGACACGGGAGAAGGAGAGGAGGGGTGGATACAGACAGAATGAATGAAGGGTATTTAAAGGAAAGATTAGAGACGTGTTTGCTCTCTTAAATGGTGTGGAAAAAAAGAGCAGGGGGGAATTTACCGAGGTGAAGACAGAAGTGTTTTCTCTATTGTGAGCTAGCTGTGAAAAAAAAAGCAAAAAAAAAGCAAAGCGATGGTAAAAAAGTAAAGGACAGAGAAAGTAAAGAAAGGAGGAGAGCTAGAGGGGAGAGTCATGGGGAAAGGAGAGGAGAGAGGTATGTCAGTACTTACTGTAGATGGCAGGTAGCCTGAAGCCTGGAGCCAGCATGTCTGTCAGAAAGAAGTGCCCAGGTGTGTGTGTGTGTGTGTGTGTGTGTGTGTGTGTGTGTGTGTGTGTGTGTGTGTGTGTACGTGCGTAACCTGAGTGTGGATTACATACCTATCCAATGCCAGGAAGAGCTTACCTGGAAGCAGGTAGTTACGATAGCGAAGTGTGTGTGAATCTTATGTGTGTGGGTGTGAGGTCTTCTGGATCATCAAAGCATTTCCTCGCCTTGCTTGTGTGTGATTAAGGGTCACCGTGTGCGGTAATACCTCCCAACAAAGCAGCTAAATCATCCTGCATCCTCACCTCTTTTTTTAATGTCTACTTCCTCTCCTCTTCTCACTCGCTTTAGCCTCAGAGCTTAACTTAATAATACAATGTCAACGCTGGTGTGACGCAGCTGAGAAGCATTTCCTCTCTGTCGCACATCCGTCTCCCTCTGCGGAGGCTTGCCTCTCCAGGGTATCTGCAGGTATGGATCCAGGCCCCGTATTGATGGATGAGTCGGCCTGGCCGGTGAATTATGGGAAGGATTATGGAGTAATCAGGACAATTCATCATGCAACGCTCCTCTACTCACCCCAATCACAGCTACTCAGCAATATTGACCCCTGCTTGCTGGGGGGGTTAGTGTGTGTGTGTGTGTGTGTGTGTGTGTGTGTGTGTGTGTGTGTGTGTGTGTGTGTGTGTGTGCGCGTGTGTGTTTTGTACAAGGTGGTGAGGAAGCAAGTTACAAACTCACATTGTGCAGCCAAACATTGTTCAAACCATCATTCAAACCTTATTTCTCCGTAGCATTAATTTGACTGAATAAGAAGCATCCTTTGATATTATTTATTAAGAGTTTAACACTCAAATTTTTGTGGCTATGGTTTGATCAGATTTGACTGACAGTGGTATGCCAGTGTAAGCAAACAACTCACCTACTGTCATCAAATGTCGCTAAACTCTGATTGGTGCTCAGCACCAATGTTCCAACTTAGGCAGAAAATCTTCTAAATAGATCCAAATAAAGCATGAAGTTTCCAAATATACCAAATATGTCTGAATTCAACTCGATCTCACGGGACGGCGTATCAATAGCACGACATTACAAGGACATCCAGCCTGTCATAAGGATGCATTTTAGGGTTTCTGCGTGTTATATGTGCGCCACACAACAAACCTACGATAATGTCCGCAGTTAGGTCCGCAACAAAACCACTTAGTTAGGTTTAGATAAAAACATCATGGTTGGCCTTAAAATGAGTACGTAACCTAAATAAAATACGTACAGAAACAACGTAACATGAATACAGAAAACATGTCACATCAGTGAAAAACATGTCACAAAGTTCACTAACGTAACTTACAAAACAAAACACCGGTCTCGAACACGTGTCTCCTGGCTGAAAGTCCTGTGTTTGTTGATTGATTTTGTTATTTTCATTGTATAAAAGTCACCAGAATGCAGGAAACAAAGTCTCTGAAACTCAGATATTTCTGGGGGAGGGCCCCAAGACCCCCCACATTGGTTGCAAAATCCTCCCTATTTTTGAGGTCTCAAGGTTGACAAGTATGCAGACCCCCTCCCACCCACCATAAGCAATCTTTCTCCCTTCTTATTCTACGTCACTAGTTCTGAGCATAGCATATTTACGCTGATGCGTTTACATTGCAGTCAGTACAGGGCTGTGTGGAGTACAAATGACATAATGCCAAAAGAAAGAAAGGTGCTCTTATTGCACGCTAAATGCCTTGTGCATTATTGTGTCATTCATACATTTTTATATGTGAACAGGATGCTGAATTTTGGGGAAGATGCACAAAACATCTAGAATATGTCTACGTCTGTCTTGGGTTTGAAAATGTTGCTCACTGTCAACATCATAAAGCTTCAACAAACTGAATATATTATACTGTCAGTCTGTGGAATAAAGCCATTTAAACAACCTTGATGAGCTACTGAAGGGGAAACAAATGTGGAAAACTGTATTTTAAGGGATTATTAATGCTAATCCACAGAGAAAAACTCCCTCTGGCTACCAAGTGTCTGCTCTTTCACAAACTCGAACAAAAAACAGAAACAGAGAGGTTTCAGTTTATGTCAATCAGTCAGAAGACCTAACATGGCTGTCTTTCTCTGCTCTGGGTGCCTCCCTCCCTCCCCTCTAATCCTCCATCTTGGCTCCGTGTCAAGCCGCCTTGTCCAGTTGCACAATATCCCTCCTCCGGGGCAGGCAACTGCATCCCCTCTCTGGCTCCATTAGTGCCACTCCACTGGCATAGCCGGCATTCTCCAGTGGGACCGTCATCTGTGGCCACTCTATTGGCACCCCTGTCACTCTCCAACCACCACAAAAGAAAACCTCTCCGCCCTCCCTCTCTGCCTCTCCTGCTCGCTTGGTCTTTTTTTGCGCCCCCATTTTCTTCCCCTTCTTGTCTCTCTCTCTCCCCCACTCCTCTATTATCTTCCTTTTCTCTTTCTAGCACCTTTCTCTTAAGTCTTTTCCCTCTCACACTCCTTCTTGCCTACACTCCCCTCTACCCATCTCTCTCCCACCCGAGCCTCACACATTGGTTTGGAGAGGCTTATGCAAGACCCTCATCCAGGGTAATGATGCAGTAGAAAACCAAGAGAGGAAACTGGGAGCTGACCAGTGATTCCTCCCCAGAGATGTTGCTCACAAGTTTAGAGCCTCTCACATTATTCCACCAAAAGCTGAGTGTGTTTGAACTGACCACGGCGACCCAGGCTCATTAAAACGCACTATGTTTACATAATGTGAGGACTCGGGGCCAGAAACAGACCCACAACACATCAGTCGCTGTCACTTTAAGGGAATTTCCTGCTCTAAAATCATTTTAAAACAAACTTGTTGAATGTTTATTCAAAATATTACACGGCTCTGTTGAATACTTGATTCACGGTGTTCTACAGTCTGCTATTTCTTTATAGCAGAGCGTTGCTTCAGACGCTCTGATCATAGACCAGAGGACCACGTTTGATCTTATCAATATGCAGAAAGAAGTCCGGTAAATTTAACGTCAGCTGTGGCAAAAAATAGGGTTTCCATTACTCCATCAGAAAACGCCATGGAGTATTTTTCTGATATTAATTTAAATATATTTGGAGAGCAGAAAACTTTAGATTCATGGCTGATGGCAGAAGAGTCCCCAGTGAAGAAAAGAAAGAGAGAACAAGAAAACAGCGCAGAAAAAGCAAGACACAAAGAGCTGGACAACAGAGAAATCAACAAAATTTAAGAAGACAGACATGAAGTAAAAACACTAAACACTAAACGGACTTCGGTATGGGCTATGTTAGTGTTTAAAGACTGGTTAATCGAAAAGAAAAAAATGTCAGCAGACTTTGACAGCTACGGGGCAGAAAACCTCAATCAGATGCTGCTGTCATTTTTTATGCATCTTGTCCGACAAGAAGGACACATACAGATGAATGAGGACAGAAACGTCAATATTACGTCTCACTTCACCATCAATGGAATGTTCAGTTTAATGTGAAGTATAGTTAACGAGTAAGCTAATCTTAAACTAGAGTTATGTTGCTATGGACTCCAATCGTTGCTACGCAGTTCCAACCTTGTCGAACGGACTATTTTCATTAGCGGAAGCAATCAAATCTTTTTTATATCAATAAAATGTTTTTTTTTAATCAGTATTTTGTGTGAAATTAAAGATTTCTTTAGTACATAGCTGTGTACTTCGCGTCACTTCGCATCAGGGTTCTTAAAACATGTGAATACGTAAAATAAATGTTAATGTCGGAGTCGGAGGAAGGATTTGTGAACATTAATGTGAGTCAGAAAGAGTGAAAGTGTGATATTGTAGCCGTGTAGCCGCAGGCTGCTGATAGATCAGCAGGTTTGTAATCACAGGTTGGTACCCGACCTGTGTGTGTGTATGTGTGTGCACATACCCAAGTGTGTATGTGTGTGTGTGCGTCCTTGCGAGTGTCTAATGACAGGTTCCAACCCTGATGTGTCATTATCCAATTACAGTTTTCTCTCATCTCTACGGCAACGCCATGCCCCCAGTAATTGGACGGCTGCTCTTAAGAACTCTGACCTCTCAGCAAGTGTCAGTCAGGCAGGAGAACACACACACACACACACACACACACACACACAGAGGATGCCAGGAAGATTGGGTAATGCAGGATAAAACAGATGCTATCTGAAAGAGTGATCATCTAAACTATGCAAAGACAAGTTAGGACTCTGATCATATCATATCACTCCTTCCTCCTCACACCTTTTTTTCTCCTCCATCTGTCTAACTGTCTGTTTCTCCGTCTAGTAATAACAATAACTGGCACTCATGTGCTTCCTCTCTTCGCCCCCCCTCTCTTTTCTCGCTCTCTTGCAAGTGTGTTGCCTCTAAATGGGCCTAAATGGGCCGAGTCGAAGGAGAGCTTTTGTGGTTTATGCTTCTTCTGAAGCTCTCTCTCTCTCTCTCTCTCTCTCTCTCTCTCTCTCTGTCTCTCTCTCTCTCTCTCTGTGTCTCTCTCTTCACTCTTTCACAAAAACAAAACAGCATCCCCCCCTTTGGCCCTCTTAAATATTTCACACGCTTAGGAGGCTTCATGCCCTCTCATCTCCTTGTTAGTGTGTGTGTGTGTGTGGACTCGTTGCAAAACTTTACGAGGTTCAGCGTAATACAAAGACAGATCCTCATCGTTCAGAGAAATTAAATTATGGACTATTGGCAGACATGCACAAACACAGAGAAGGGAGAACAAGAGGAGACACAGAGGATAAAATGTGTGTGTGTGTGAGCAGGTTTCTTCCCGTTCCTGGGTCAAAGGTCAGATATTAGAAGTCGGGGTCGCCTGCGTCCTGACAGCTCATTGGAGGACAAATTTATGAGTTCAGAAAGAGGAATTTTAACAATTTGTTCTCTCATCATGTTTTCATTATTCAAGCTGTTTTTGTCAACTGATTGAGTTTTGTTTTTTTTCATTTGTCCCACATCTGTCTCATTTTCTGCGTCGCATCTTGGCAGCAGCTGTTTCTTTTCTTGCCATCTTTATTGAATTTGCAATGCATTTTTATGCGTCTTCATTTAAAGATTCTGACTGCCTTTCACATTTCAGCCCAATAACAACAGAAGCACAATTGATAATGACACCATCTTCATGTTTACTGCTTCGCCTTGAATTTCCCTTCGATTAATTTTTTTTTCCTCCACGTCTGTCGCTATCTCCACCAGACTATGAGTTCACTGTTTAGTTATTACGTGAGTGTGTGTGTGTGTGTGTGTGTGTGTGTGTGTGTGTGTGGAGCAGCTGATTAGAGATGTTTCCTTAGTGACTTAGACAGAAAATAAAGTTTAATTTATTATTTGAGGAGGGGCGGGGCTGTTCCAGGTTGTTACGGACAGAAGGCGGCAATGAAAGTTAGTGAAGCCTAAACACCTTGACAGTTTACTTTTGAATACACACACACACACACACACACACACGCACACGCAAAACTATAATATAGTTTGAAAGACAGGCAGCAGGGGAATGAGCAACCCAAGGCTATGATGTCAGCCTGTTTTACAGCTCTCATAATTACAAGCAGTGCTCTGGGTGGGTGGGTTTCTGTCAGTGTCTCCGTGTGTGTGTGTGTGTGTGTGTGTGTGTGTGTGTGTGTGTGTGTGTGTGTGTGTGTGTGTGTGTGTGTGTGTGTGTGTTCAACAGTGTACATAAGATTCCTGTCAGAGTTGTCGTAGTGACCCGCTAGGTAACAGTTGGTGTTTCCCAGCCATCTTAGCTGCCGAGGATATCGTCTGTTCTTGTTGAATCTGTGTTATACAGTACTAGACAGCGAGCTGTGGATTTGTGGAGGAAAAGAGCGTTGAATTTCCTTTTTTTGTAAAACTTGTATTTCCATTGTTTCCCATGTGTGTTTCCATTTAGGGTGGCAAGTAACGATTAATCGATTAGTTGTTTGGTCTATAAAATGTCATAAAATGGTGAAAAATGTCGATCAGTGTTTCCCAAAGCCCAAGATGACGTCCTCAAATGTCTTGTTTTGTCCACAACTCAAAGATATTCAGTTTACTATCATAGAGGAGTAAAGAAACCAGAGTATTCACATTTAAGAAGCTGGAATGGGGGATTTTTTTTTTCTTAAAAAATTACTCAAACCGATTAATCAACTATGAAAATAGTTTGCGATTAATTTAGACAACTTATTGATTAATCGTTGCAGCTCTATTCCTATTTATTTCCTATAAGTCAAACTGACTGTCCACCTGCCCGTAACTCCTGCTGCTGAATCAGAAAACTCTTCAACCTGATGAGAGTTGTTGAGGTTTTGGTCAAAACTCTTCATTGTTTTTCTACAAAATCTTTTTAATTCAACAAAATAACGTCTCAAGTGCATCTGGTGGTTAATTTGTTTTTATGCAAAAATATGTATAAAAACATTTCATCCATAAAAGAAAATATATGAGAAAATTGCCAATTATGCTTTTTAACAAAAATCCCTTTTTTTTATCCAACCAAATAACCCAAACTTCTCAAATGCATCTGTGCTAGATTTGTCTTCACACAAACAGCTTTACAAGAAACATTCCAACATTAATTTAACATTTTGTATCTGTTCAAAATATACCTTAAAGGGAGATTTGTCAACATGGGAGTGTTGATTTATGCAAATGTATGTATATATTTATTATCGAAAATCAATTAACAACACAAAACAATGACAAATATTGTCCAGAAACCCTCACAGGTACTGCATTTAGCATAAACAATATGCTCAAACATAACATGGCAAACTCAAGCCCAACAGGCGTCAGTGTGTCAGTGTGTCAGTGTGCTGACTTGACTATGACTTGCCCATTTAAAACTGAGCCTTCTACAGCCGCCGAAAGATCGAATACCGGCCGGTACTTTAAGAGGCTAATTAAAAATCACAATTTGCGTTTATGCATTAAAGAAATTAGTGGCATTAAAACAAATTTGCATTAACGCGTTATTATCGCGTTAACTTTGACAGCCCTGGTTTTTCTAAAAAAATCTTTGTTTTCTAATTCAACAAAATAACTCAAACTTCTTGAATGTATCTGTGTTTGCATCTTTTAAAAACAACTGTACACGAACGTTTCCTCCATAGAATATGAGTAAATGACCAGAATTAGTATTTAAATCATGCTTCTGATTAAAGAATAAGCCAATGAGACTCTGAAGAGAGACTTTTTGTTAAGTTTTACTTGGTACTACCCGATTCAACCGGAACTGTACTCGATAAAACTCTGTAGTTGTCGTCTTTAAATTGATGTGATTGTGTCATAAAGACATCTAACTTTACTTCTTAAACTTACATGACACGCAGCAGCTTCACACTGGTTTTTAGATTAGATCAATAAAATCCAAAGTGGCCCCAAATGAACCAGCAGCAGTGCAGTCGACTGCTCTGAGCAAGCTAGAGGCTCGGTGATGAGGTTGTGTCGTATAAAGTGTGTGTGTCATGACCCCCAACAGCAGTAGGAAGAATTCCTTTAGTGTTAAGCACCTGGAATACGGAAAGTGGGAGGAAAAGAGAGGAGAAGGGGAGGGAGTGATGGGATGAAGGGGGAGGGAAAGAGGGAGGAGAGGAAAGGGTTATTAACCACAACACATTACCACTTGACAACCTGCATGTTCAGACAAAACCCACAGGTAATAATACCCGTGTTGTGTGTGTGTGTGCAGCATGCTGGTCCCATGCAGGTTTTTGGGGGTTCGTAAGTTCAGTGTTGTAGTCATGACAGGCCTCGTTTGAACCGAGTCTACTGTATATGCATGTGTGTGTGTGTGTGTGTGTGTTACAGTCCCGGTGTGTCATCCTGCAGCCGCTATGAGACAGAGGGAGGGAAATACTTTGAATCTGCATTTCTAAAATTACAGTGGCGCCCCCATCTCCTGCTTCATTTCCCTCAATCAGCTCTCTCAGGAGATAGCAGCCATTGGGTTGGCTTGGCTGATTTTTATAGCATTTTGACTGGGCTGCTTTTCTCCTTCTGTGACTCCTCTTACCTTCAAACTCTCTCATTTCCTTTTTATAACTCATTTTCTTTCTCGTAGCAAACAGTTTTCTTTTTTTGTGTTTGCCAATATTCTCAGCATATCTTACAGATCAGCAGTGGTGGAAGTAGTTTCCTCGCATATTGTACAGTACAAGCTTGAGGTACAGTTGTTGTACTTCATTTGAGAAGTTCCATGTTATGCTACTATATATTTCTACTCCGCTACATTTCAGAGGGAAATATTGCACTTTTTTACCCCCATTATATTTATTTGACAGCGACTACTAGTTGTTTTTTAGTTACTAAAGAGTGATTTCACCTCTAAACGTCTTAGTTGGTTTCATTTAAATAACTGTTCAAGGTCAAAAAAGGTAAAATTATCCAATATTTGGTTAGCGAGAAAAGTCCCAAAAATGTATGTACTGCATTTGGTAAATGGATTGCATTTGTATAGCCTAGCACTTTTCTAGTCTTAGTGAACACTCAAAGTGCTTTACAACACAAGCCAGCATTCACCCATTCACACACACACTCATACACTGATGGCAGAGGGCTGCCATACAAGGTGCCACCTGCTCATCAGGAGCGATAAACATTCACACGCACACTCCAGCCCCGTCTCCTAAAAATTACAATGAAACTGTATTGTGAATTACGTTTTGAGGGCAAACGTATTTTTGTCACGGATTACGTTTGTAATGATAGTCCATGTAGGGAGGTTTGTGTCCCGTGTGAAACTAAAAGTCAACGTTCACTTATTTTAATCATGATGGGTTTTTTTTCTTAACCCAAGTTTTGTTGCGTTTTTTGTTTTGTTTTGTTTCAATTTACTACATTAACCACATGTTTAAAACTGTTTAAAACTGCTATTATGTAATCCGTAAGAAACATAATTGAGGCTGCAGTTTAGTTGTATGGGAATGTCATTTTGTTGGAGGCAGTGATGCACACTCACACACTTCGGGGTTCAGTATTTCACCCAAGGACACTTCGACATGTAAGTGCAGGGACCAGTGATCAAACCACCGACATTCTGATTAGTGGACGACCGCTCGACCTCCTGAGCCCCAAATAATACAAATATTAAATTAATACAAATTTGTTCAGCAGAACTTTTTTTCATTTATATCCCATTAATCGTATCACAATCGAACAGATTTATCCTGTGACCCCCGGGTTGGGAACCACGGCATTAAACCACCTAACTGTATGTAAAGTAGAGCTGAAACGATGAGTAGATTATTTGATTAGATGATCCACAGAAAAATAATCAGCAACTGTTTTAATAATCAATTGATCAGAACACAAATACTGCTGCTTTTCTTTCTCATATGTCATTATACATTTTAAAATGTTGCCCTTTTTTCAGCATCTTTCAGTAAAATGCTACTTAGACATTATCATACTATACACAGTGTTAACATTTTAATGATGTTATATAATAATAATAATAATATAACAGTCAGTGGACATTTTACTGCAGAACAAGTACTTTTACTATTGATACTTTAAGTACATTTAGTTGATAATACTTCTGTACTTTTACTCAATTTGAATGCAGGACTTTTTACTTGTAATGGGGTATTTTTACATGACATTCCCACTAACATTTTACAGTGTTAGTGGTACTGAACAGAGCCTTACCTATTTGTGTTTTTTTTATGTCCTTCACATTAATGCCTTGTACACTCCTTTATTTCCTGTCTTTGTGCGTTCCTCCTCCTCTCCGCCTCCAGCTCCTCCTCATCTCTATGAGTCGATGAGGCAGAAACGGACGGAGACAGGTGATATCTGATGGGCTGATGGTGATGACTGTTGCTAGTCAGGCAGAATGGATGGGTCTAATTGAACCCTGCGTTTGGTGTGTGTGTTTGTGTAAGTGTGTGTGTGTGGGGGACAGTTCTGCAAATGGCAGCCGTTTCCATGGTAGCAATTAAGCGCTGGGAGGTTTCAGGTCAAGGTTAATTAGCATGCAAAGATGAAAGAGAGTCAGACGAGAGGGGCTGGACGTTTGATCGCTGTTTGTCCTCCACGACCACTCGCGTATGTGTGTTTGTGTGTGCGTGAGTGTGTGTGCATGCGTATCAAACAATCAAACCCATTGGTGTCTCTTCATCATACACAATCATATACATCATATACCGTGTCAGAAACACCAGATACAGGCTACGGCGCAATATTCATGATGCAAATTGTTCTTTATGTATAATGAAAGATGGTGTGTTACAACTTACAAACATATCGTCAATAAGTCAAAGATCTCTGATAAATGTGAACAGTTTCATTCAGGAACATTACAGACGGAAACCGTAGGTTTAATGCTCTTCCTGAAGAGAAAATACTTTGTTTATTATGTCCATTTAATGTTTTATTACAGAGTATATGATGATTTAATGTAATGATTTACACTTAACACATTACACGTAAAATTGTCTTCTATTCTGTTGAGGTTTTGAGGTTGTATGATTATCAAAAACTTGCATTGTGTCTTAGGAGGATAAGTGTTTTGGGGCTGATTTTATTTGCAGAGCTTATGATAAAACCCATGTTCTTAAAGAAATGTTATATACAGGGAATGAAATTAGCACCTGTCACCTGCCAAATACAAGGTAAATGTTGGCTGTTGCAGGTAAACCATGGCAAATAGGTTTTCTGCATATTAATTTAAGAAATATTATTTTTTTTAAACAATTCCTGAATGAAGTCAGATTAGGTGACATGATATATTCCATATGTCTACTGTCTGCTACCGCTAACTCAGTGTTTACAATTCTGAACATAGATTTCAGAAGTGGCAGACAAAACAATTGGCTGGTAGAAATGTTAAGTGACCTGCCACTGTGGCGAGGGAAAATAACTTAATTTCAGACCCTGGTTATATATATTAGTAATGAAATATAATCTTGTACTGTAGCAGATTGAGAGAAAATCCAATTGGTCATCGTTTCATTAATTTTCCAAACAAAAATATGAAACATTTTCTGATTCCAGCTTCTACATTACTGTATGAGGATTTTCTGATATTCTTCATCTTATGAGATTGTAAACTTAATTTGCAGGGTTTTTCCTGCATAGAGAATTACGAGGTGGCCGCCTCCGTCAAATTTCGCCCCACCTCCAGCTCTCGACAAAACTCTGACGGGTGTCTTCATGGAAAACACTATTGAATAACACTTAGTGGATTTCTGTCATTTGTAACTGCAATTGCGGCATTACGTCGTTCGTTGTGTTGGTGCTGTATCATATAATCAACTGCCAAAAGTGCCAGAGAGGAAGAAAAGAGCCGCCTGTTTTTGGCTGGGGGGTGAAAGTGGCTCTCGGGGCCGTGGACTCTGTGCTCACTGAGCCCTCTCTCCCTGCGCGCAGGAACAGGCTTCTGTCTGCGGCGATGGCGGCAACCGGGCCGTCTTGAAACACAACCCCGTCTAGTTTACCATGCTTTGTGAGTGACTTATTTGCCGTGTCATCACCATTCATAAATATACAACCAATGTATTTATGATTAAATTGTTTACTAGAGCACAGGTGGAAGAAGTACTCAGATCTTTTACTTAAGTAAAAGTAATACCACAGTGTAAAAATACTCTGTTACAAGTCCTGCTTTCAAAATGTTACTTGAGTAAAACTACAACAGTAATAGCATCAAAATATACTTAAAGTACTAAAAGTAAGAATAATATAGATCATATCATTGGATTATAATTATTGATGTTGCAGCTGCTGAAGGTGGAGCTACTTTTAACTACTTTATAAACTTAACAATTATTTACTATTTAATAATATACCATAGGTTATGAATAGGATATAATATGAATCTGCAAAGAAGCTAGTAAATAATATTGTCAAATAAATTAAAAGTACAATATTTCCCTCTGAGATGTGGTGGAGTAGAAGTGGGCTATAAAGTTACATAAAATGGAAATATTCGATTAAAGTACAAGTACTTCCAAATTGTACTCAAGTACAGTACTAGCCTAAATATACCCCCCACCGCTTGAGCACAAAATGTACAGTTTACAAGAGTAAAAGATCGAGCCTGGACTCTTAGAATAGATCTAGCCTCTTCATTTTGCACCAGATTGATGCATTTAACTTTAAAATGAAAAATAAATTCTTACACCTCCTAGAGGGTCCGAGGTCCACCCAAGACAGTCTCATAAAATCCTGGATGGTACCACCTCTGCCCTTTTTGAGCCAGAAAAACCCCTGATATGTTTGGGTTTATACTGTTGGTTAGAAAAAAACACGATTTGAAGACAGCAACTTAAGAAAATTGTTGTATTTCAGCCTTAAAGTTACAGTTACTGTATCCTAAAGTAGTGGAAATTAACAGATGTACCATATTCTGTAGTAGCGCTACATTAAATATGAGATAATAGTACATGTATATTTGCTGAACAACACTACAAACAGCACCTATAAGAAGATAATTCAGTAAATCCTCTGATAGGCTCAATAATAATCACACATAATGAGCTTCGCCAGGTTTGTATTTACTACAGGGCTGTTGTATTGTATCATAAGGTGTTTTTTGTAATCACCAGAGTGTTGCAGCTACTCTCAATCACTTTCTTTTATTTTCCTTTTCCTCTCCGTCCCTGCCGCCATCACTCTGCCTCTGAACTTTAACAGCTCAATACTGACTGCAGAGGCTTTCAGCTCTGTTATTCACAGCTCAATGATACAAATCCTGCTGCGTCTGTGTGTGTGTGTGTGTGTGGGTGTGTGTGTGTTTGCCCTTATGTGTGTTTATGGTGATTGATATGCATTAATGATGTAAGACGAACAGCCATTAAAAGCTGGGAAACTGTAAGCACTGCCTTGAGCTGTGACTATTAGTCTGAAAGTTTCCGGTGTTGGCAAAACACAAGGGACTACAGTGGCAGATGTTAGGGAGCCGTGTGTGTGTGTGTGTGCGTGTCTGTGTGTGTGGACTACCAGTAGCAGGTGGTAAGTTTATTTCACCCCTCTGGCCCAAACCCACGGTCACAGGGGATTTTGGAGCAATCTAAAGCTCAGCTGTTCTCGCGCTGTAACTACACTTGCGTGTGTGTTTCTGAGAATGCGTATAAGCTCTGGGACAGATTGTCTTTTTACATGAGCAAGAGGGTTTCAAAGAAAGAGATTTCCCTCCTCTGTCATGAATTGTAACATAGATGTACTGTAAATCTCTCACCATAGAAGCCTGTATCATCTTCCCAGCTGCCCCCAGTAAACTAGTGATCTCCCTCTAAGCAGGTACTTCAACACTTTTCCAGGTCTTTGCTTTAGTTAAGCTCAAGTGTTGCTTAACCTTTTTCCAATTCAAATCCCGAATGAGATCGTTCTGCACTCTCACCTTTTGACCGAAGCTCATTAAAGCTAATTGCTAATCTGGTCATGTGGAAACCCAGCAGCAACCGGCAAACAATCTGCGGTCTTGACACACAGTTTAAGTAGCCAAGGGCCTCAGGTTTCTAACTCCAGATGGGCAGGTTCGCTCAGCTCAACGTAAATAAGGGTCCGACAGCTCGGGGAAGGACAAAGACGGCCATTACTGAAGTGGCTGTCGGCAACAGAAAGGATGAGGGAGGAAAAGGAGAAAGGAGAGATTGTTTGTTATTAAATTCTCTCTTCCTGAGATCAGTGACACCGAGGCTTTTAGTGGCTGCTGGAACCACTCTCCTGCAACACCCCGTCTAATTGGTTAACGACATCTGATGTCATAACATGCCCCCCTCTCACCGTGCCAACGCCATCCTTCATCCCCCTCTTCATGTTGCTTTTGTACTCTCTCTCTCTCTCTCTCTCTCTCTCTCTCTCTCTCTCTCTCTCTCTCTCTCTCTCTCTCTCTCTCTCTCTCTCTCTCTCTCTCTAAATTGCTGTTCCACTGTCAGCAACAAATACGGCTGCATCTAAGGATTATTTTGATTCATTAATCCGTCAGTTTTTTGATGTATTTATGAATTCAAAGTCTATAAAATGTAGGAAAAAAATCCCAGCACTATTTCTCAGATCCAAGGTGACATCTACAATTAGCTTGTAGCTGTAACCAGACATGATAAATGATTTAAATTACTTATCTATTATTAAAATTGATATTGATGGTGTTTTTTTTTTTCACAACAGACATTTTAACTTTACATTGAAGGAAAAGCACAGGTGTTACTAATAACATTAACAATGGCTCTGTTTTATTCAAATGTCATGACAGTGTGACAGTTCAATAAATAGATAGTCCATATGAAATAACCACATGGTAAAGCCTATTGTTGTAAACTCCTGTCTGAATTAAATACTTGACTAATGAAAAGTACTAGTAGAGCATTTTGTCATTTTAAGAACATAAGCGTTTTAAGTAAAATTATAGAGGAAAAATAAATAAATATAAGCCTAGCCTATATTGCGATAGAAACAATAAAGAAAAATATACACAATAGACATTTTTACATAGTTTTGATGATGTATATCGTTATATTGCTCAGCCCTACCTGCAGCTAAAGCAGTTCAATTCAGCCATCATTAATTCTATCATTTACACCTGTGACATGTCACAACATCTTCCGTGAATAAAAAGCCTATTAATTGATTAATTGTTTCAGTATTACATAAACACAATCTTTACACTTTCAAAGGACCATAAGAGTGGATACATGTGTAGTCTTTATACTACAAATCACACCCCTGCATTTATAATAGCAGACTGATTTGAAAAAGACTATTCTGTATTAGGGCTGCATCTAACGATTATTTTCATTGTGGATTAATCTGTTGATTATTTTCTTGATTAATCGATTAGTTGTTTGGTTTATAAAATGTCAGAAAATGGGGAAAAATATTGATCAGTGTTTCCCAAAGCCCAAGATGACGTCCTCAAATGTCTTGGTTTGTCCACAACTCAAAGATATCGATTAATCGTTGCAGCTCTGAAGCCTATTCCTACTCTTTACACTTTCAAAGTACCATAAGAGTACCTATGCTACGCATGTGTAGTCCATTTACTACAAATCATATTTACATATAGACACGATTTGAAAAGACCACTCTGTATTATTCAACACCATTTGGTTGAAAGTTAGATTAAAAAAACAACAATTGAATGCAGACTAGATGTGATGAATTACGCAACACAAGCAAAGCCAGCTGTTTTTCATATTTTACAAAAATGAATGGAAGCCTGGATAATAAGAAATATTAAAGTGGTGTAGCCTACAATACGCATTTGAAAATGTAAAGTATACAATTTAGTCCTTTCATTTTCCACTCCTGTGAGGCGGTCTGCCTGTCTGTCGACCGCCAGCCTGCCCTTCTTCTGTCTGTCTGTCCGTCTGGCCTTCAGTTACCTAAGAACCCCGGACCAAAAATAACAACACACTGTCAGACCTCTCGTTGCTATCTTCTCACATAGCTCATAAACTTAACAGCTCTCCTCGCCGCCTGCACTGTTACTTTACACAGTCGCAAAGTGCAAGCCAAGTCGAGAGCGCTCCGGCGGCGGTCTGTTTGCCGATCTGCCCGTAACACTTCCATTTGCTCATCATGATTGCGATTCACTCACGAGTGACTGAACCGCCGCTCATCCCCCAGCTTCACTGAACGTCTCGTCTCTCAAAAAGCTCAGTGAACCTTGTTCAAAATGCGGATTTAAGACCACTGATGGTGCTTGTCTCCCTCCTCCCCGAAAACCCCCAATTTTCCGACCCTTCCTACACCCCTGGGGGACAGCGGCAGTGACCCATATCTTTTATGAAGCATCAGAAATACATCTGAACCCCTCAAACCCAACGTACACCCCCCAACACACACACACACACTTCCCGGCATATACACTCTCCCCAAGGAAAAAGCCTAACAGCGGGCTCTACACGTTTTCATCCTGTAGAATGTATTAAGGCAGACATGCATTCATTCACTCAATTGCGCACACATGCACACACACACACACACGCACACACACGCACAGACAAAAGACAGAAAAAGGAGTAATGGGCTTAGTGCAGCAGAGCTTCATGTGTGTCATAATCTTGTCATGATACTGTCCTAATCCTCCTCTAATCCACTACCCTTCTGGAAAGATGAAATTGGGATTACCCTTCTATCTGTCTCCATTACACAAGCATCTTCTCTTTCAGTGTGTGTGTGTGTGTGTGTGTGTGTGTGTGTGTGTGTGTGTGTGTGTGTGTGTGCGCGCGTGCTATGAGGTATTGCAGCATTCCCTGGAATGTCAGCTATCGTCATGCTCTCGTTTTTTTTTCCGCTGATCCCAGGGCTCTGGTTTTCCTACTGCTGGTATGTGTGTGTCTACAGTAAGTGTGTGTGTGTGTTTGTTCGTGTACATAAACTGTATATGTGATTCAGGGGAAATATCTTTCTCCCAATGAAGACAATGTTTCCCCTCCCGAGACTAAGGTGACATTTAAAGGCGAGCGATAATGCGGACACACTCACAAACTCACATAAGCGCACACACGCACACACACACACCTCAGTGGAGCAGATGGCCGCTGTGTGTGTTTGTTTGCGCTCAGGTGATCATTCATATGCACGGTGAAAATTAACATACTAACAAGCTGCCTGCGCGTATGTGTGTGAGTGTGTCAATCCTTGATTACCACTGTGGTCGTGGGACAGGAGCTGAGTCTGTGCCCGTGTGTTAATAACATAGGCTCCACTGGCCACGACCGAGGCATGAAGAGGCAACCCGCTGTCTCTTAAAAGATATGGCATCTTTACAACTCCTTCCCCCTCAGGGCGAAAGAGGAAAACAGGGATGGACAGAAGGTAGAGGTGTAACGATTTGTTTTTTACTACGATACGTATCACTTTCCGTGGTTCCGATACAATTCAAGGACGATATTTGGTTCATCTAGATCAATATTCAATCAGTGTGACTGTGAAATAAATAGCTGGATACTGGACAGTGCAGGTCAGGATTCCTCAAAGTATTTCTTGTAAGGGAATCAGGGATAAATTAATTATGGATACAAACAAATAAACAACGATTAATGGCAAATACATACACCTTTTATTTGAAAATAATAAAAAGTGCAACTTTAGGACCCGCTGTTTCAGTTCTCAAGATACAAGACAGTGCAATATTTAACAAAAAATATAATAAACCAACTTCTATATAAGTTAAATGAACAGTGGTCTAACCTGCTGCTTCTGTTCTCATTGTCAAAGCAAAAGGTAGAGCAATAATATTTAACAAAAAAAAGTGTAAATGGCGTCTCTGTAGGTGCGTGGAAAGATTGGTCGTGTTGCCGTTGTATTTTATCTGGCCATTGCATATTCTTCAAACAGCGAGCGATTCATCAAGGACATCTCCTTTTTTGAAAATCTCTCACTCGTCTGACTTTTCCTCGCCATCAACCGTGCTTCGTTTTTTTGTCGTCTTTCTGAGATGCGCTGCTGGCTCATGTCGATGACGTCATACACAGGGAGCGTGAACCGGAGTAACGTTTAACATTTCTTTACTATTAAAAGTACTAAAAAAGACATCAATATAGTGTTTGTCGTGCTTAAATACAAGGTGCAAATTCTTTGTATCGATACGATTATTAACCTTACAAAACAATTTTAGATTGATATATGTCCCCCCGTGAAGGACAACTTTCCGAGTACCTATCAATGTAGTTAGATCGTAAGAATATAAATCAATACACCGATGTAGTAGATGAATCGTTACACCCCTAACAGAAAGGAAGAGAGATGAATTAGAAAGATGGAGAGAAGTTCATGAAATGTCCCAAAATGGAGGAAAGGTTGGGGGGGTGGTAGACGGAGAGAGGACGAGGTGAAGAGGAGAACGATAACAGAGGAGCGGTTTAAAAAAGAGGCAGTAAAGTGATCGTGAAAGAAGATGAGAGGCAGCTAGAGGGGCAGAAAGAAAGAGGTAGAGGAGAAGACGAAAGAGAGAGAAAGAACCACTACGATGGCAGCATAAAAAGGCTGCTCCGACTTTTTACACGCTCGAGGCAGAGATGGTCTTAAAAGACATCGAAATGAACAAAGCTCAGTGTGTGTGTGTGTGTTTGTGTGCTTGCCCTCAAGCTTTTGGCCACTAATGGGCAGCAAAGTCTTTGTTCCTGAGCAACATGGTTTTTTGAGTAGTGGTGCACACACACACACACACACACACACACACACACGATTATCCACTCTTTGTAAACAACAGCCTGTGTAGCTACCCTAGGTAACTTTTGGAGTTCATGTTTGTGCATCTTTTGGTCTGTGTGTATTTTGTATATCGGCTTCTGGTGGTTGATTGCGATTGCTCCGAGTCAGATTGTTGCAGGTCATTGGCTAACAGTTGCCCAGGGAGACAAGTCGGCGGGCCGCGATTGGCGGATGATCCTAACACAGTCTGACAGCCTTGTTAGTGCAACCTGATTGGTCAATTAGTAACATCACTTACTCTGAAATCCCTGGAGAGAGAGAGAGAGAGAGAGAGAGAAAGAGAGAAACAGAAAACAGCAGCGATGTCAGTTTATTTTAGTTTCTCTAAGCTGATTGAATTCAATCAAATGCATTAACACAACTTTTTTACAAAGGAGCACTTTTCTGCTTTGTGTTTGTCTCACAGTAAGTGAAGTGTCTATTAGGAGGAGGAGGGAGGTTGACAGAGATGGAGGGTGGGGGGTGCAGTGGGGGAGGAGATGGTAGGGGGTCGGGGGGGTGTTGTGGAGACAGATCCAATCTTTCTATAAATTATGAATGTGTTCCGGAGGAAAGCATTCAATAAGCAAATGCCACATGGTACTGAGTCAAGGAATCCAACTGTGTGTGTGTGTGTGTGTGTGTGTGTGTGGGTGTGGGTGTGGGTGTGGGTGTGTGTGTGTGTGTGTGTGTGTGTGTGTGTGTGTGTGTGTGTCCACATGCTTGTGTGCAGACATGCTCAATGCACCCATGTGATTTGTTGCCTAGACTAGCAACAACCAACAAATGACATGCAATAGAAAATATGTGGTAATTGTTATTTGTTTGGACTTGTTTGGATGTACTTGTGATTTTAAAGGTAGGGTTGGTAATGCGGAGAAACTAGCAAGAGTATACACGTGATTTTAAAAATGATCCAACCGAAGAAGAAAAACAATCCCAGTGTTGCCAACTCTTTTCCAGTGAAAGTATCTAACAGCCCTATAGCTCCAAAAGTCCCTAAATCTAGAGAGAAAGTCCCTTCAGGCCTCCCTCCAAAGCCACTCCCCCGCTATTATCATTATGAACGTAAACAACGAACATGGCTATTGTTAGTACTCACAGCTGTCGAGCTAGCAGCTTGTGGAAGACTCCCGGTGAAGCGCAATGTGTGCACAGGCAGAGTGTTCGCAGGCAGGCAGGCCGTTCAATCAAGTCAAGTCAAGTCAATTTTATTTGTATAGCCCAATATTACAAATCACAAATTTGCCTCAGAGAGCTTTACAATGTGTACAGGATACAACACCCTCTGTCCTTTACAGTAAGACCGTCTCATCACATGAGCCTGAAACCAAAAAAAAACTTTTAACAGGAATAAAATGGAAGAAACTTCAGGAAGAGCAACAGAGGAGGGATCCCTCTTTCAGGACGGACAGACGTGCAATAGATGTTTAATAGATGTGTTATTTTTTATATTATTGAGTAAGAATATTTGAAAACAAGTGAAAATCAGATTAAAACTATCAGGAATACAAAAATCAGGGGGAAATTCAGTTTTCAAAAATACCATTTATGACACAAACAATCTGGAATTAATATAAATGCTGTATATAAATTCTCTTCACTTTCTTGTATTGGATGATTTGTACGTGGTACAAGAACAACCTTGTTTAGCATCTTATTGCAGCAGGAAAGACAATTGAAAATTGTTTTTAAAAAAACAAATACAGTGGGTATTTTCTGTTCAAATCTGTCAAAAACAACGACATTGAGCTTTAAGTGTACATGTCTTTAGGGCTGTAAGTAACGAATATTTGCATTGTAGATTAATCTGTTGATTATTTTCTCAATTAACCCATAAGTTGTTTGGTCTATAAAATGTCAGAAAATGGTAAAAAATGTCGATCAGTGTTTCCCAAAGCCCAAGATGACGTCCTCAAATGTCTTGTTTTGTCCACAACTCAAAGATATTCAGTCTACTGTCACAGAGGAGTAAAGAAACCAGGAAATATTCACATTTAACAAGCTGGAATCAGAGAAGTTTGACTTTGTTTTTCTTAAAGAATTACTCAAACCGATTATGAAAATAATTGGCGATTAATTTAATAGTTGACAACTAATGGATTAATTGTTTGTTAGTTATAGAGAGGCTGAACAACGGCGGTGTATTTGTGTTTGACTGAACGTGCGTGGATAAAGCATTTCCAATCCACCTCTCTGTTTCTGCTCATCTTTTCCATCTGTATTGTAACCCAAACCTCTTCTCTGGCAGCCGAGACAGAATGACCACTGCTGTGTTTATGTCTGGCAATGCTGCTAGTAATAAAGTTGTGTTGTTTTGAAAGCCGTGAACGACTTAATGAACTTGTTGAGCTTGCTGTCAATAGACTGCGGCTAATAAAGTTATGTTATCGGGATGGCAGACAGCCTGCACGGCCTGCTGCTTTTAGAGACATGTCACGCTGAGTGCGAGTTAATAAAGTTATGTGTCCTTTGAATGGGTTGTAATACAGTTGCCGGGGGCGCTGCTGTGTGATGATAGCGTTACAGAAGGCATTTTGATTGTCAGTGCAATAGGCTTGAACCAAATGCCTCTCAGTGTGACGAGGAAGGCCAGAGCGAACAGAGACTTTCCCACTTGTTCTGTGTCTCTTAGTGTGTACTGCTGTATGTGCAGTGATTTTGTGTGTCTGCTTCATTAGAGCTGAACATAATGGACAAACAGGGAAATAGGAAGGTGAGAACACACGGGCAACATGGGCTCCCACAGACACACACAAACAGGAATGAGGATGTTTGGTATGCGGCTTCTGTGTCAGGTGGAGCTGAGAAGGCTTGACACCTCGTCAGAGAGTCTGGGAGAGGAGACGGGAGATCTCACTATGTGACACCAGGCTTTTTATAGACACAGGGGAAGTAGAGATGGACCCAAATGGATCACCTCTGCTCCACAGGGCCCCTCCACCCGTTTGTAAGTGTCTGTGTGAAAATGCCTGTGGGCTTGTTAGTTACTGTATAGATCTTTTTCTTTTTTTTACAATCAGCTAGTCTAATTGAGATCAAGGACTCTTTTTCAAAAGAGGCTTGAGAGCTTGGAAAATACAACCAGACGTAAAAAAAAAAAGAAAGAAAAATCAGCTAAACAGATTTAAGGTGAAGCAATCAGCATTCAAGCAACAAAGATAATCCAGAAATCATGGTACAGTGGAAGTTTTCTGGTCGAGATCCTAATGGGAGTGTCTCGATTATCTTCTCTGTCAACACTCCGGACCCTTTTTTAATGATGTTTGGACATTTTATGCCTTTTATTAGATAGCTGACAGCATAGAGAGGGAGTGAGGGGAGAGAGAAGGGGAGTGACATGCGACAAAGGTCACCAGCCGGTTCATGGTCGGTGCCTTAACACTGGGTCAAAGTCTTGTACTCTCCTTTTTACTAAACACTTAAAGGGAAAATCTCCAACTTTTATGTAGATGTCCAATCAGTGTTGATGGTAAATGTAGTCGATTGAAGCAATAAATTCCTCAGTGCGTGCTGCTATATTGATCCAGAAAGCTGAGTTCGCAGCTGCAAAAATCTGTTGGTTCTTCCTCCCTCCAGCGCCGACATTTGACAGTGACGTAGTGGGATTCAAGGAAGAACTACAGGCTGCTATTTAAGCTTTCTAGTCTCCACCTCTGGGTAGCCAGAACTTCCTTGTTCTCTTCGCTTGTATTGCAAACTAGCTACGTTTCCAACAGCGAAAATGGCCAAAAATATGAGTGCAGAGGACATTATTCGAGCCAGAGTATACGGGCGAAGAAATGCAGCGGAGAAAGGCCGAGGCTGAACCTGCATTAGCCGTGCAAGAGGATCCCTGGGCTTCAGGGGCTGCCGCGCAAAGCATCCTGGTTAGGGCTTCCAAAGTTATCACGATAGTAACGCGTTAACGCAAATTTGTTTTAACGCCCCTCATTTCTTTAAAGCAACTTGACCTCTGACTTCAAGATATGTGAATGAAAATGCGTTCTCTTGGTACCCACGAGTCTCCCCTTTACAGACATGCCCACTTTATGATAATCACATGCAGTCTGGGGCAAGTCAAAGTCAAGTCAGCACACTGACACACTGACAGCTGTTGTTGCCTCTTGGGCTTTTTTTATGCTAAATGCAGTACCTGTGAGGGTTTCTGGACAATATTTGTCATTATTTTGGGTTGTTAATTGATTTCTAATAATAAATATATACACACATTTGCATAAAGCAAGCATATTTGCCCACTCCCATGTTGATAAGCGTATTAAATACATTTAAAATATTTAAATCGATCCACCATCCTAATCCTGGTACATTTAGGCTCTGCCGGCACGGCCCCGTGAGCAGAAGAGCTCAGCTTTCTGGGTCAATATAGCACACACTGAGGAATTTATTGCTTCATTTGACGACGTTTACCATCAACACTGATTGGACATCCACATTAAAGGTGGTGAATTTTCACTTTAAATACAAAATAATTAATAAACATACTTAATAAAAAAAGTACTTTTTCTAATTATTATTTTTTTCTGTTAAAGTGGAGGGTCATATATTGCTCTGAGACAAATGTTTTGGACTATATAGATGAAATTGACTTGATCTGAATTCACTTGAAAGAATAAATCTGTAAAATCTACAAAGAGAATCAAAGATTGAGACCTGTTCGCTGTTTATTCCTTTGAAAGCTGCACAGTTCCTGAATCGAGTGCTACCACGATGGAGGAACATCGAAGATTAAATAATCAGTGGATCATAATTGCATTAAGCAGAGATGTATGGTAGTTTGGAGGCTTTTAGAATATAATTTCATAGATTAAAACCTTGAGATATATCCCTTCTTCTCAATAAGGAAGGTCATCCAACGTGAGGAATGACACGTATTAAATTCCCCTCTCGTGATTAAGCACCGTGCTCTGTGATATACTGTGTTTAACAGCTTGAGTGTACGCGTGCATGCCGAGTTGCATTATGTGCGTGTTCTCATATTCTTTTTGTGTCTGCATGATAAATGGATTCTCAAAAATAAAAACGTCACACAAGCCGAGGCACAATAAATAGGTCGTAGAGGTTTATGTGCGGGTGGTTGGCATGTGCACATACATGCATACATAGATGCCTGTGTGCTTATGTGAATGCACTCTGTGCTCAGCGTGAGTGTGTGAATGAGGGTGAATGGTGCACTGCAGGGAAGCTGGCCCCTCTATAGGAGATGAATGTGCTGATATGACAGTGATACATGGAGATGTTTACAGTAAACTGAGAGAGAGAGAGAGAGAGAGAGAGAGAGAGAGAGAGACTTGACCTCAGGGGGATTAAAAGAAAGAAAGGAAGAGGGGAAGTGAGAGAAGGACTCAGCTTGCAGGATGTTTTTACTGAACTCTGTTAAGCACAAGAAAATTGGCAAAGTTTATATTCATGAATGAGGACAGTTCATCCATCTTTCTCTCCGTCTTTATAGTGAAGCTGTTCTCTATCAGCTCCGTATGATACCACCAGAGGAATGTAGTTATTATGTGAACTCACAATGCTCGCTGACATGTTTGGCTCACGTTCAGCGCTTGTTCAAACAGCCAACATACACACACACACACAAAGGTGCATGTGCACATTGAGCAAGCTCATCCCATCCCATTACTGCGGACAATCCCTACAGTGTTTGTGAACTGGTACACGCTTATGTTGCTCAATGCAGAACAAATCTCAGACCATTCACACACACACGTACCTTATATGCAAGGCAGGAAACTCAGCAGTAAACACGGGACTACTGAGAAATTAAAGTGTTTCCCTTCAGTAGCATTATGGACTCTTTAAGATTTCCTTAGTTTACAACGGAGCCCCTGTGGACTGTGTGAACTGTAGCAGTAGCAGAAACTCTATCCTTTTTAGGTGAATTGGGTTTACAGCAGCACACCACTCTGTGCAGCTCTGTATACCCAAGCACAACTAGCGTATAATGTGATATTGGCTGGCTTTAGGAGACTTAGCGCTGCTGCTCTTGATTTGTTGCAACTTTGTGGGAAAGTTGACTGTGAGTGGGATAAGCCCTTATTGCCTGTGTGTGTGTGTGTGTGTGTGTGTACATGTGTGTGTTTGTGTGAGCTGATGGATGAACTTGCAGTCTGGTAAGCAGGGACATTCCCCTCTCTGTTCTCTCTCTGTGCCATGGAAACCAGACGGGAGGGCTATGGTGGCCCACAGGAGCCAAATGAGGCGGCAATAATGCAGCGCTTAACCCCACATTGAAAAATGACTTCATTCTCTCATCAATAGAGCAGTTCCGAACGCCCCGCCACACTTCTGCATGCACGTACACATGCACACCCACACACACACACGCGCGCGCGCGCGCATGTACGTAATTGAAACATGCAGTGGGTATTTCCCATGGTTAAGGTATGATACAGTTAACTATTATGCGGCTCCGACACACACACACACACACAGATGCACAGCCTCTCATGCATACACAGTATGCGGTATGCTGCAGTGCGGAGGAACCAGTTAGCTCTTTGAGTTGATTGAGGCTGCTTTTTTAAATGTGTACATTTCTCTGTTGTCATTGTGTCTTTGCGTTAATATTCAGTCAGTGTGACACTTTCTGCTTTATTAGGATTCCTTTAGCTAGCCAAGCAGATACCAATCTCCCCGGGATCCATTAATATTAAACGAAAAAATACAAAATAAGCAGCAGAGACAACCAAGTGTGACAGATCCGACTGCGCATTCAGCTCGTTGTAAAAAAACTAAAACCGTTTTCCGAGCAACCGTTGTTTAAATGCTTCCTAAAATGCTCATTAATTCAAGGTCATTTTGACACATTATGCACACATGCATCATAGAGCGTATTGATCTGGCCAGAGGTCCAAGACGTTAATCCGACCACAACTGCTATTTATGTGTGTGACAGGAAGAGAGAGAGAGACCCAAAAGGCTCTTAAAGATGCTCCTTATTTCTGTCCAGTGGCTCTTTGCTCACTTAGTGCTGCCATTGTACGTCTCTCCTCCATTAGTGTATTAGTGCGTGTGTGTGTGTGTGTGTGTGAGAGAGAGAGAAAGAAAGGCAGCGAGAGAGATTTGAGGTGTTCTGTAATATTATAAGTTGAGCCCTGAGGGCTGCTAAGAGCTTTTAGAGAAAGAGCAACTGGGACTGATGACAGAATGGCAGCCAGGCGTGAGTGACAGACAGACAAGAAAATGAAGAAGAGACAGAAGAAGAAGAAGGGAGGAGAAGAAAGAGGAGAGGAGAGGTTATATGAGAGGAATTTAAAGTCTTATTTCTATGGAGTTAACACAGAATAATAAACTCAGCAATCAGGGATTTCCCTCCCTCGCTGTAAGAGTGTTTGTGTGTGTAATTACTGGCGTCTCTTAGAAACCACTTGGCATCTGTTTATTTACCTGAGAAAAACAGTGTGTGTTTTTATCTAAAAAAAAAAATGTTGCTTGATAATGTGTATGTGTTTGCATGTGTTCATTTATGTGTATGTGTGTGCATTTATGAGCAACATACAGTATGTGTGTGTGTGTGTGTGTGTCGGTGCATGCTTGCCTTGGGGCAGCCTCTTTATACCGTCTCCTCTGTAAGGGCCTCGAATTGAAAGCCTTTTGAAATGATAACCTAGAGTTATGAATGGTTGTATACACTGGAGAGGGAGAGAAGGAGAGCGAGAGACATGCAAAGAAAGGAAGAAGAGTGGAGAGAGAGAGATATAAATGGGTGATGAGCAGATTAAAAAGGAACGGCGTAATTCAATGAAAAAGAAAAGTGTAGGGGGAATAAAGTCATTATTGGAGGTGAGAAATCACGCCTTTATTTCCTTACGAGTGAATTGTTTTCTTATTCACCATCCTGCCTTCTCTCCTTTATCTGTAAAAGAGAGAAATTGGAGGGAGCAACGAGAGAGAGAGAGAGAGAGAGAGAAAAATTAAAATAGATAAAGGGTTATGGGGGAGCATGTTTGCGGGTATGTGTGAGAGAGTGAGGCCGACAAAAGGGGACAAAAGTGCGCGAGACGTGAAAGACGGAGGTTAGAGGCTGGTGCGGTGTCTTGTTAACCTGTGTGGTGGGTGACAATGGCTCAGTAGGACCCCTGCACTCCCGGGCCTGTCTCAAGTGCTGCCTGTCAGTATTTAGAGTGCTCTCTTTCTAGTCAGGCAGCCTGCTCCAGCGCCTCACTATGGCCTCAACCGGGGCCTCCCAAGACCCCCGCGGTAAAATAGACACAATGTCACAACGCCAACCTCTCCAGCCCGCCGCTACTACCAGCCCCACTGCGACTGGCACAATAAACATAACCAATGTGGTTAAAGTTGCGCCTTTTTTCCTTGAAAGTGGTCTGCGCTGCGTTCAAGTGGTGATCTCGTGAGTTTTTAGAGCCGACAAGCATTCGATTCTGTGTCCTGCAGATCACCTGTCAATCAAGCAGTCACTTAACCAGTATGGGGACGTCTTTGCGTTGCATTCCCAGTTGTTGAAAACAGCCACATGAAATTTTTTTTGACCGTGTGGTTTTTAAATGCAGTCAGATGGGTCGAAATGGTCAGAACCATTCTGTAAATACTATTCTACGAAGTCTAGCCTGTGCATATTGCCCAGTTTCACCAAGTTGTGAACCGTGCAACCCTGCAGGTCACACACTTTTTGTCTGCTGTTTGCCACTGTGGTTCCTCTGTTTATTCCAAGCAAACCACTGTTGCTGCTGCTGGAAACATTAAACGCATCACTTACTGAGCTACAGAGGTCTTTTTTCCTGGGAAAAAATGCATGTCGCTTTTAAACAGAACTCGTGAGGTTTTTTTGTCGACATGGGAAGTCGAATACGCAATATGAATGGCGTTCAAGTGGTTAAACGGTCGCTAAGCAACTGACAACATAAATGGACTCCTACTTGTTCTCCTGTCAAAACATTTTGTGTGATTTTGGGGTTTTCTCCACTTTCAACATCATGGTCAGGAAAAAGACAAAAAGGAATTTTTATTTTTTTTATTTCATTTATCCGGGGTTTTTTTGGAGGGACACGAGCTGCAGATGGGCCCGAGACAGCAAAAAGGCCAGATAGATAAATGGGAACTGTACAAGAATGTGCAGAATTCAACTGGAGCAAATGGAGAAGTTTCCATGTGTTGTCCCTGACCTGTTTTTTTTAAAAGGAAATAAAAATGACAAGATGCTGGTAGATAATCTTATGCAAGATTCTGGCTGTTAAAAGTGAAACTAGAAATGAATCATTTTCCTTTGGTGAAACCCAAGACAGAAAATAACCTCTCCCTCAAAAACCGGGACCAGACAGGAAATCATGACAATTTGTGTGTGTCTTTATATATATATGTGTTTGTGTGTGTTTGGTGGTATTTTATTGCCCTGCTTAATGTGGAGGACTTGAAGGAAGCATGCGCGCCCTCTTTGGTATTTACTGAGAGACAGGGAGAAGGACGGAGGAAGGGAGGGAGCAAAGGAAGAGAATAGATTAGGGGAAAAGAAGTTGTAGGAGAGAGGAGTGAAAGGAAGGAAAGAGGAGGAAGGAAATGAAGGAGGAGAAAGTAGAAGGGAGGAGTGAAAGAGGCTAAGTGAGATGAAAGGGGAATAAATAAGGAAGGATGTAGAGGTACAGTAAAGGCCTTTACACACCGGGGGCGTGACGAATAAACAACAAGAAAATGCTAAATATCACCTGCGAATGTTATATGTTTAGGGCTTTTATTGTGAAAGGTAAGAACTAAAGGAGTGGATCTGGTGCATGCTGCTTTTGTCAAGGTTGAAAGGAGTAATAAAGTTTTCCGTCCTGGTTCGGACTACAGAGTCTCTGTGTTGCTGTTTCATTAATATAGGCGTAACTCAACCCGTTCCACACAATTTGATTTGTTGATGCTTTTATTCACAGAGCAAAAGCTCAGAAAAATCAACCTTGTTCCCAAGACAGTGTAGCTTTTTTGCCGCGTAATATTCATGTTCTGTGTGAAAGTATTCATGAGAAAAACAACAGTATATTGACGTGAGAATTAAAGCTTCAGTAGGCATGTTTTTGGCATCATTTGGCAAAAATTACATAATAACATTTCAGCATATTGTTAATCAAGCGTTGTGAGAGAAAACTAGACTTCTGCACCTCCTCATGAAAAATCTAGCCTGTGACGTGAGACTTTGGCCAATTACAGGTCATTTCAGAGAGAGCGTTTCTATTGGCTGTGCTCAGACTGGTGGGCGATGCTTGGTATTTCCTCAACTGATCTCAACATGGCTTCCAGGTCACAAACTTTCTAATTTTACAGCTAAACAGTACACTACAAGATGTTTCTGAAAACATTTGAGGCAAGAAATAGGCATTACAGTAACAGAATATTGATTCATATTTGATCAGCGCTGCCTAGTTTGACCGTTTGATCAGAGTTCACGAGTGATTGACAGCTGCTTAGAGACGGCAGACTCCAGCTCGGCTCTGATTGGTTGTTTTCCTCCTGTCTGTGACATCTTGTAGATGCCATTAGGAGCACCGGAGGACACAGAGGCACATGATTTTTTTTCAGATTACCTGTCTCATGCACTACTGTCAGGATATAATGACCGTTTTATAGAAATAACTTTTTTTAATCAGATTTGCTCCATTTACCCACTGCAGATTGTGAGGAGATGAGGAGGAAGGGAAGGAGGGTGGATAGGAAAAAGTGAATGTGAGGAGACGAGGGAATGAAGAGAGGAGGTGGAAAAGAAGGACAATTGGGAACAGGAAAGAGAACGGCAGGAAGGAAGGAGAGAGGAAGGTGGCAAGGAAAGAAAAAGAGTAAATAGGAAGGGGTTTGTGGTAAGGAAGGAAAGGAAAGGGGTAAAGGAAGGAGAAAATTAGGCAGGTTGGGAAGGTAAAAGTGGGATGGAAAGAAGAAGGGAAGGGATTGACGAGTGTGGGGAAAAAGAAAATAGTGTGTGTGTGTGTGTGTGTGTGTGTGTGTGTGTGTGTGTGTGTGTGTGTGTGTGTGTGTGCGTGGGTGTGTGTGTGTGTGTTATAGTGTGAGTGTGTGTGTGTGTGTGTGTGGGCAGGGGTGAGAGGTCTATGTCTGTCTTCACCAGGATTAAGCTTCAGCCTTATTACAGCCTCATTACATCAGTCCGCTTCTTCCATTACACACACACACACACACACACACATTGAATGCTGTGTCGCTGGTGCACACTTGCATACTCACAAACACACACACACACATACACACATATCTGCATTTAAAAACAGTCACATTGTCAATCAATTTCTTAGGGGTCAGGGCTGGAGTTTGGTATTCTAGTCATGTTAATCAGTTTATGTATGTGTGTGTGTGTGTGTGTGTGTGTGTGTGTGTGTGTGTGTGTGTGTGTGTGTGTGTGTGTGTGTGTGTGTGTGTGTGAGACACATGGGGGTGTGTATGTGTGTCACAGCTGTTCAATGCATTACCAACTAATATGACACTCCTGGTGCACCCACAAACACACACACACACACACACACACACACACACACACACACACACACACACACACACACACACGCACACACACCCTGCTAATCTAATTTAGCTGCAGCCGTCTGATGTGTTGGTGTTGTTGCTCACATAGCGCCCCCTACGTCCCCTCCGCAGGAATGTCACTCATCAAGCTTTGACCTGCACATATTCTCTATATTTGGGACACAAACCTCATCACATTGTGGCACAGTGGATCATATTTCTAACCCAACAGCTCGTGTTGTGCTGTGGTTAATAAATGGAACTGTGGCATCACTCAGATCTGAACTCAGCTGCAGTTTGCGAGCTGAAATGTCTGAACTTGTCCAGTGGATATGTGGCTAAATTAGCCTCGGCTGGTGGAGATGCATGTGATCAAACACTGTAAAGACAGACGTGTGTTGATCACACAGTGGTCACATGTTTTCTTGAAGTTGAGCAGGGGGTCTGGGATATGAACAATGGTTGCAGCTTAGAGTAACATTTGCTTGTTTTGGCAGTCTGACAAGAGTTTTGTTCAAGACATCAACAGTGGTGGAAGAAGTATCCAGACCCATAATATAAGAACAATCCAATTACCAAAGTAAAAGTACACAAGTAGTATCAGCAAAATGTATCAAAAGTAAAAGTACTCATTATGGCAGCAGTGTTTTATATAGATTATATAGCATGTTACTGAATTATTATTACTCATGCATACAGGTGTAAGCAACATTTTACTGTTGTAGCTAACTAATTTATATATTGTTGGGTAATTTAATCCATACAAATGGATTTAAAATGATCAAATGTTTTATATGTAAAAATCTGAATTTATAAAGGAGGCACTAACTGCAGATGTCAGATAAATGTAGTGGAGTAAAAATATATTTCCCTCTGAAATGTCTTGGAGTGAAGGTGGAAATACTCAAAAGTACCTCAAAATTGTTCTTAAAGGAATACTTCACCCACAAAATGACTATTTTGTATATCAATTACTCATCCCGTGTTACCTTAAATTCTTGGAGAAAACGTTGTTTTTCTCTCATGCCTCCACGGTGAACGGAGAATCCAAAACCGGGGAAAAGACTTGATGAATTGAAGTAAATGGTGGTCACCTTTACCAACAGCAAAACTATATCAAAACATTTGTTTGCAAACTCTCACACAACTCGTGCCGTATAATCCAAGTCTCATTTATCCAGTTGTATGCTCACTACTTCCCAAATACATGCACACATACGCTATAACCTTACTATTTAAAACACTTATGCATAAAAAGTCTGATGCTTTCGCAGGTGCCTGCCTTTTTTAATCTGTTTTAGCGAAGATACACGTTTGGAAAGTAGTGAGCGTGCGTCTTGCTGAATGCGACTTAAATTATATTGTACGAGTTGTGTGAGAGTTTGTAAACGGATGTTTTGATATAGTTTTGCTGCTAAATTTTTCATCATTTGAATATGCTTTGGCAACATGTACAGTATTACGTCATGCCAATAAAGCCATTTGAATTGAATGGAATTGAATTGCTGTAAAATGCGGCCCCCATTTACTTCAATTCATCAAGTCTTTTCTCTGTTTTTTGATTCTCCGTTCACCCTGGAGGCATGCGAGAAGTTCTCCTTAAGAAATCAAGGTAACATGGGGTGATACACAAATGGTCATTTTGGGGGTGAAGTATTCCTTTAACTACCCTACTTGAGTAAATATATTTAATGTAGATACTTTTCACCACCTGAAATCAACCACACAAATATGATTAATATAATATATTAGTGACTGGAGAGTTTTCTGTATTTAATACTGTACGTATTTTAATCTTCAGGCCTTCATTATATGGTAGAAAAAGTAGAAACAAAGCGGACAAGAAATGAGGGATGAAAAAGGACCCTATCTTGAGTTGAACTGTTTGATTAAACTCTACCAATCGATAAGTTAAGAATTCAATGTTAGAGTCAAAAAGAAGATGAGCACGCTGTTTTAACAACGTTTCGATCTAACAGAGATCTTCAAACACGCATGACGAAGATCTCTCTTTGTGAGATTTTGATTATTTTGATCCAGCACCTGTTGATGTTTTTTGGGATGTGCGTACCCTACGCCCTCTTCATCAAGATTTCAATATTAAACATACAACACAAAGTTGTAAAACCTGAAAACAAGACGTCAAAATACATTTAGTGAATGTCAAGTAAGTTTTGTTATTGTTTCTTTTGATGCACATATAGTCACTGAGAATCAGTCCCTTTAAATCCAGTCACCAGTATTGATGTTTTTGTTTTATTGATGACTTTTATGTGTGCTTATATGTATGTGTATGTGCACACACATGTATTTGCATGTGTGTGTGAGTGTGTGTTGTCTGGCTGGTGTCCAGGAGACTTAATGGCCAACACTGTTTGCTTTCATGGCCCGTCTTTCCAACCCGCTGCTCATAGGAATGCAGAACATACACACACACACACACACACACACACACACACACACAGTCATTTTGCTCACTTCAACCCATATGGTGTTTAGGTGAAATGCAGCACAAACACACAAAAAGCCCCAACAACCAAATCAAGAAAGCGTACAAGTACTCCACACATTATGCATGACTTCTCAAATTCACTGTTGGCCATGTGGAAATGGATCTCAGCTTTTGTTTGGAAAGTGTTTGCTCGCTTCATTTTTTTTCTTCCTCTCTCGTTTGTCTCTCGCCCTCTTTGTCTTCCTGCTATCACTGTCAGATATTGTATTTATTTTGACACAGCCCAATAACCATAAATTGTTCTCGGGCACGGCGTCTTTGCCAGTAACTGCCACATTTTAGCGCCAGCGTTGCAGAGCATGTGTGTGTGTGTGTGTGTGTGTGTCTGTGTGTGTTCAGAGCGGACAGTGGACAGATGGTGCAGGACAGCTGGTCCAGAGTGACAAGTGTGTGTGACCCGAGCCTCTGCGGTGGTGAAAGAAAGAAAGACAACATTGACGGAGAGAAACTATTTGAAGAGGAATATTTCAGCTAGCCTGCGATTGCCAGGAGCTGGCAAACAGAGGGGTGGGGGAGGCGAGGTGAGGGGGAGTCTGGAGACATCTTGAATAGATTTGGAGCAAAAGAGAGAGAGGAGGAGGAGGTAGAGTAGTGATAAAAGAAAAGCACAAACTATGCCTTTCTGCCAATTTGTTCTTTTTTTTTATCTGAATAGTGCTTGGATTTCTTTCTGATGGCCACAAATGTTGTTCTTGCATCTTTTTGTCCTCCCCTCTGGCCCCCTCCCCTCCGTCCTCCTCTCCTCTCCCCAGCTCTCCCCTCTCTCTCTCTCTCTCTCTCTCTCTGGTCTAAAAGCATTGTGCAGGTGTTGGGTCAGATACTGTAAACTGTCGCAGCCTCATCGCACTCCAAGTGCCGAGCGGCTGACTGATGAATCCCTCATTTCCCTAAACAGCCCTGAGTAGACGATTGACAAGAGGTTCATTCTCACACTGAGTTCAAGTGAGAGGCCTCAGGGGAGGAAACACTTTCTGTCTCTAACACACACACACCATCACACACCATCACACACTCTAGTAGCGCCTGAAGGGAGGAATATGATCCGTCTCTGCACCTATTGAACCAGTCATAACCACCTCACTCTTCCTCATTCTGTCTCTAAATACGTCTCCATCCGTCTGTTTTTATTTGCATTTTCAATCAGCACATAAAGAAGGAAACTGGAGGGAAACAACCAGAATTGTTTTAAATATAAGTTTGTACATTTGACAGAGGTGAAAACGTCACATGCCTCCCGCTCCCTCAGCAAGAGAAGATCAAGAATGACAAAGTCGTGTCAAAGACAAAAATGCTAACAACTGGTGTGTGTTTGTAGCCACGGGGGATGAATGTGATCCTGGTGGGAGGAAGGGATGAAATGCTATTATGTACTTTACTAGAGCTGAATATAATGTGTCAATTGATCAATTATTCTGCAACCATTTATAATTTATTAATTGTTAGTAATTTTTTAAGCAAAACTGGGTTACAACCTATTCGCTTGTTTTTTTTTACTTCCATGATAGTTAACGATATAGTTTTGATACACATGTTTTGACATCTATGCCAAAAAAACAACAGCAACCCTCAACAATAAAAAAAAACCTGCGGTACTTCAGTTCAAAAACAACAAATTGTACCTCCCCGTCATAGTTATTTATGTAATACACATGTACGTCTGACAGATTTTGATAATTGAATGGTTCATTTTGCATGTGACGGCTCAAACGATGAAGTAATGTTTAGAAGTTGTGACGACAGTTTCACTGAGAATCAACTTGCAACAAATCAGCAAGACATGTACAAGTAGTTATTGTGCTGACTCTTTTGAACACATGAGCCAAAATGCGTGCAATTTGCTTGAATGAATGAGAAATTCTAATCTTTTCTGAACAACAAACTAATTGTTCAGAGATTTGAACGAATTGTTTTGAAAAAAATTATCCTCATTCGAGAATTGAGCCAAAGCGAATGAGAAAAACTGTAATTATACCCCCGCAACAACGTAGACGGAGGTATATAGCACCTGCTTCCTTCCTTCCGTCCGTCGGTTTGCGTGTCACACTTTTGTTTCCGGAGCAGAACTCGAAAACTATTTAACTTAGAAACTACAAATTTGGTGTGATGGTTGACAGTGTGGTCTAGTTGTGCCTTTTGGGGGTTAGAAGAAAAACTGATTTTTTTCCACTTCAATTTCATTTCCGGAGTAGAACTCATTCCATTAGTTCCAAAAGGGCAAAACCTTTGGCCCTACTTTAGTAGGGGTCAAGCAGTGAGTGGTGGTATGTGAGCCATGCTCACTTTTGCCTAGTTGACAACATATTTCATTAGTTTTCCTACAACATCCGCTTGTGTCTGGCTGTCTCTGTCTGTGTTTGTGGTTATGTTCAGGCACTGAAAGCACAGAAAGATTTTGGTTTCAGACAGAAAAAGTCAAGAGTGAGTAAAAATATGAGGATGACGTGTTTATTTTATTAACCTTTAACTGAAACCACCCTAACCTTAACCAAAGTGCTTCTGTTGCCTAAACCTAACCATGCGTGGGACTCAGGATGCAAACCCCGGTCTCTTGTGTCAAAGATCTGCACTTTGTATGCCCGCCATCCATTCCAACCACCTCCTTGTGATTCGTGTGCTGTATATAACTGTAGCGTATTGCCAGGCAGCATAATCCTGAATGATGACATGTGCGTTTCCCTACAAATTAGTATGTATCTGTCTCTCTGTCTGTCTGTCTGTCTGTCTGTCTGTCTGTCTGTCTGTCTGTCTGTCTGTCTGTCTGTCTGTTAGTCACTCCATCCTGCTGTCTGTGTGTATGCATGAGGAAGCATTGCCAGCATGTCACTCTAGAGCTGCTGGGTAAACACAGGGACGGAAAGACAAAACCGCACACAGTGCTGAATTAAGAGGAGACACACACGTATGTGTGTGTGTGTGTGTGTGTGTGTGTGTGTGTGTGTGTGTGTGTGCGTGTTCGCATGCTCCCGTTCTCGCGTGTGATTGTCTGTCTTGCCTGTCTTGTCATGGTTTGTAAACTGTGAATAATGACACCAGGGTGAGTAAGTCATCGCCACTGCAGTCCTCTGCTGCTGCTGCTACACTCACACACTCACACACACACACACACTCACACACACATTTTATGCCTCTTTCCACTGATACACTGCATAAACCCTCATTCCTGATGTACAAACACACTCTCCCCGACCACAAACCCTCTCTTCTGAGGCTCAACTGTCAATCACGCTGGAAATGTTGGTAGAGGGGAAAAAACTGACCTCTATATTTCCTAAATTGTTTATGAGCTGTTTAGTTGTGTATTTTCGATGTTGTCGCATGGAGCAGCATGAAATAGCAGATGGGCTGTTAGCTCTTAATGAACAAATCAGACTAATATAGTGCTCATACAGGATGGGTTCCGCTCTCTCCCCGAAACTTAAATGTTTGACTTTTTAATCCGCCGCTGCAGGTCGTACTGACGGTGCCGGATGACAGATGAATGGAAAGAGTGAATGATTGATGGATGTAAAGAGTAATGCAATGATTGAGCGATCAGGAGAATAGTGCAGCGGTTGATGGATGAAGCGAATTTCGAGGGAGAAAAATAGATGGAAAAGCTAAATCTGAAAATGACAAAGGATCGTTGGGCGCCAGATTGATACATTATCCTGTAGTGAGACAGGGTTGTTTTATTTGTAAGACGTTAGGGCTTTTAAATGGAAAGGAGGCAGACAAGAAGGGAGGTGGCTACTTCAGCTTATTGGGTCATGGAGTTTGTGGCACATCAGGTCAAAGACGTGGGTGAAAAACTTTCTGACCTGGCACGGGATACGCACACACACACACACACACACACACACACACACACACAGGCAGAAGCACAAAGCCACACTAGACTCAGACACACGTCCATGTGCTGTCACTTTCTATTTATCTATTCTATTTATTATTGTATGGCAATGCAAGAGGCAAACAGGAAAAGGATATGATGTCACTGACCAAGAGTTTGTGGTAACCGAGTGGTCTGGCAACACGTCCAGCGGTGGTCATTTTAGCTGTGGTGTGTGCGTCTGTGTCTACATCTTGTGTGTGTTTTGGACACTCTTCCAGGCAAAGACTGCAATAAATTTGGTCATAGTGCTGAGCTGGTTTTAAAACACACACACACACACACACACACACACACACACACACACACACACACACACAGCCTATCTGTCATAGGCTGTGTGTAGGTGTTAGAGCTGGGGTTATTGACTCGTAGAGACGGAGACAGCAGCGAGCAGCGAGTGAACACACTGCTATCGGAATACGATTAATACTGTCTGCCTGATGGATTAGACTCATTATACAGGGAGCAGGGCAAAGGAGGGCGGTGGAGGGTGGAGAGAGAAGAGAGGGAGAGAGAAGAGAGGGAGAGGAAGACAAAGGAGAAATGGGGAAAAAGAAGGATTTAAGACGAGAGGTGAGAGAGAGAGAAATGTCACGGAGAAAGTGAAACGTAAGAAGTATGGACTGGAAGGAATCAATGGAGGGGAAAGGAGAGATCTAAGATGTTACATTAGAAATCTTTGATTACATGAAGTTCCTCGAAATATCAAAAGAGGGTGAGGAAGATGGAACATACTTTCCTCCGTGTCTGACTGAGACCAAGCCAAAGAGCTTCTAGGAAAGGGAAGAAGTTAAACTCCAAATTGACCAGCAGAGGGCGCTCAAAGCGCAGTATGCAAAATGAATTACAGTCGATCGCATTTATGATCAATACAAGTACACGTTCACGAGCATCAAAAGCCCCTCTCACAAGTACACGTTCATAAGACTGCAGGGCTCAACATTAATGTTTTTTCCGACAAGTGGGTCAGAAATCTACTTGCCCAAAGTAAATTTTTACTTGCCCCTATTATTTATATATCTTGAGTTTCGCCCACATCCTCTAACGCCACACAACTAAACTCCTGTTTCCAGGATAATTGAAATGCTCGCTTGTGCTTCAACTCATAAACTTTGTCTTTACCCGCCGCCATTTTCTCACAAGTGTCCGATTTCAACAGAGATGAGATGGAAGCGAGATGGCTCACTCCTTAAAAACAATGTGTGTAAGTCTTTTTTTACCACTTGCCCAACGTGGCATTTTACTTGCCCTGGGCAAGCGGACAATCCTTATTGTTTAGCCTTGGACCGACGACTGTAAAATATAGCTAAAACGTCTCCTGTGTAGATCAGGGCTGCAATTAACAATTATTTTCATTATCAATTGATCTGCCAATTATTTTCTCGTTTTGGGCTTCACAGATTCGTTTTCCGACGATCAACTTATCTATTAACCGACTAATTGCAGCTTGAGTGTTGATTGAATTTGAGATGGAGAGCCAATTTAATCTATAGTGGTTTATGTCATCCCGATTACTTGGTAGCTAAGCTCGCTAGCATTAACACAACAGTTATTGCACACCACTTGGCCAATAGGTACTTGGAAGCGAGGATTTATTCAAGAATCACCAATGAAGGTCATGCAAACTGCACTATTGTACGAAATTTTAATTAGAACATATTTCCAAAAAATATCAGGGAAACCCTTATAGTCTTATGAATCACTATGTTACATATTCCAGGAGTTTAAAATCACTGCTAGCAGAGGGCCACATAAATGTGTGTATACTTGCTATACACAGTTTCTCTCATTCCTTCCGGTGTTTTTTCTTCTCATGATACTCCATTATCACCAAAACCAGCTGATACGGCCAATTTCATTGCGGCGCTGAGAGGGTCTGCATGTACCTGTAGACCAATAAGCAACTGGGCTACTTAGTTCGTGTGCATGTCACACCGAGCTACGAGACAATCAAGGTTATATCACTTAACAATGTGCTCAGCCAGCTGCAGTGTGGGATAAAAAAAAATGTTTCCTACAACCGTGGCATTCAATTTGACCTGCTTCCCTTGTAAAAGTACATGCAGAAAGACATGAGGAGCAGCATTTTCTAACATGTGAGCCGGAGGAGCGCAGGTGCACAGTATGAGAGGCCTTTCTGATGAGGAAGCTGTAAATCTAAATCTCATCATCAGATGTTTGGAGGGAAACCACGTCCCCATTACTAAGTGCTTCTCAGTTCTCCTCATATGCAATTACTGTATTACTGCAAGCCACCGTCCATGTCTCCTCTATGTGTGTGTGTGTGCAACAGATGTATTCCTCACTTGTCTATAATTACACGTGTAAACATTTCTGATGATGTCATGGTCTCGGACCGCTGACTAATCTGTTCCTTGGCTGGAAAGCGATGTCTGGTTTTACACATGCATGTACACACACACACACACACACACACACACACACACACCATACATGATAGTTATTTTTTCAGCTTTGTTATTTTACCGTTTAATCTTTCTAGATAGACGTGATAAGAAATGTCTGTCGAGTGTGTCGTTTCCTCAGCAACAAGACGCTGGTGGTACGAGAGGCTTACAGCTGGCTTTGTTAAGAGCTCACTACAAAACGACTGGTAGCTGAATGGAAAGAGCAGGAGCTATTTATGTAGGAAATCAGTAGGCAGGATTGTAACATTTCTACCAAGCAATCATCTCGGCTTTCCCCGTCTGTATTCAGAGTGTAACGTTGCAAAATAAAAACTCCTTAGCAAAGCAGCAAGCAGAAAATAACACAGCTGTTACCACAAGAGCTTTTGTAAACTGAGCACTCGGTAATGTTACAACATCGTGGAGGCAACACGCTTGCACACCTCTTCTGGCAGATTGCCACTCACACACACACACACACACACACACAGGGGACATCCTTTCTGTCAAGTCAAAATGTCCCCGAGGTGTCCACCCTGGTCCAGTAACCATAGCAACCCTCTTACCTGGCATTTAAAGTATGTGTGTGAGGCGTGATGAGGAATAAAGAAAACAGACAATGAGAGGGAGGAAGACGGCAGATCTGTCATTCATGAGCAAAGTCAATGTTAGTTTAGAAGAGAGCGGCTGAAAGACGAGGTGCGTGTGTGTGTGTGTGTGTGTGTGTGTGGGAGGGTGTGTGTGATTCTGCATAATAACTTGAAAGAGCAAATAGTAAGAAGCGCTTTCTATCATGTTGCGCACACTCAGTTTTAAAAGTCTGCCACCCAAGATTTCCAGGGATACACCATCACATTCCTCCACATTCCCAGGTGCCAGTCCTGCCCCAGTGTGTTCAGTAATCCTCTGCATTGTTTTCAGCAAGCCTCCTCTCCTCCCGCTCCCCCCCTCATCTCCTCTCTTTTCTTTGGGAGTCTTTCTCCTCCTAATTGCTCACAGAAGTGTGATCTTTGGGGGTCCACTTCATGGCGTTGCTCCCTGAATTAGCTGAAGGATCCACACACACACACACACACACAGAGTCTTTCTCCATGACCATCCCGTCCCAAACTCGCTCCTTCTCTCGTATCCGTCTTATCTTCTGCATTCGCATTTTCTCACTCTGTCCATCTCTTCCTCACTTTCTCTTCCTTTTTTGACTCTCTCCAGCTCCCTCTTTGCCCATTCACACATTCTTACACTTAATAGGATTAAGGTCTCCGAAAGGGATTTGAACAAGATGATTAGTTTACTGCTCTGCCAACTCTGGCCCATGCCCTGCCACACACACACACACACACACACACACACACACACACACACACACTCGTATATAGATCCACGGGAACTCCCAGTTTGCTGGACCTGGGAAGAATCTCGTGGCACGTACAAAAGAGGTTCAGAAACTGTATAACAGTAGGTGAGAGTGTGTGTGTGTGTGTGTGTCCAGTGTGCGATGGAGAGCAGGGAGGAGGGGAAGGATGAGGGGAGCATGTGTGAGAATTGAGTGCTGCTCTTTCATGCCCAGGTCTTCTTAGACGCGCAGGGCGTCAAAAGCCCCTCTCACTCTGAAAAGACCCTTTAGAAAAGCAGCACTAAGCTCTTAACACTGGAGACCTGACTCTGTCACGCACACACACACACACATCCTGGGCCACCAGAGGTGAGAAAAACAGACAAAGAGGAAGGTCAGTAGATTTAGGAAAAGTCTACGGACTAAATCTGAAAACGATGTGCGTCCATACATTTTCTTAAAGATCTCCATCCAGAGTAAAACACCAAAGCAATATGAAAACTTTTAAATCTCCTCTTCTTCTTCTTCTTCTTCTTCTTCTTCCTCTTTTGGTCAGCAAACAACTAAGTTGTGCATCACAGCCAGCATCAGGTGGAGACACTTTGCTCTGCCTGCTCCTATAATTCATTTTTTAAAGTTCCATTTACATATATTTCTGTTTCTGTTATCAGACAGTTCAATTATTAAAAAAAAAAAAGTTTTCTGCCATAAATGCTATCTGTTTATTAGGGCTGGGACGGTACACCTATCTCCCGACTCGATACTTGGGGGCCGATTTGATATGTATTGCGATTTTTAAGTATTCCGATTCAATATTACGATTTATTGCATTCTTTGTTAACTTTTTTTAACACTAGACCATGGGGAAAAAGTTTAATCATACACTTCTAGGGACTTTAACTTTGGAAAATATCAAAATTAATTCAATAAAAATGTTTAATTTTCAGCATGTATGTAGTCAGAGATGTCCTGAAGTTAAATATATCAGGATCATTGTCAGGCATTATTTATTCCATTTTTTCCAGCAACCCAAAAATCAAAGAATGAAGACATTTCTCTCACAATTTAGTGGTATTTTATTCTTAATTTATAAGGGACATGTAATGTTTTATACTTCTGGTGAATAAAATCGAATCAATCTTATTTTTATATTTGTATTTTGTATATACAGTTGCCTTTGCCCAAGTCCGTCGCTAGCAGCTCAGTTCTCTTTATACATCCATGGTCAGCTCCATCGGAGACGTTTGAATGCATTTAACTTAAGTGTCAGTATATGGGTGTAGCGTTGGATGATTTGACCACAGCATGCAGCTCTAGCCATGATTTCTAGCTCTGCTTTTCCTGGCAATGTGTGAAATCCAAAGTGTTTCCATACTTTACTGTATGTGTAGTGTTTACCACTCTGGATTTAAAACGTGAGGGTTCATATCCACATGGACCCTCCGCCGCTTTCTACTTTTTGTTTTGGCTCATTGCGGTTTGTTTGGTTGACGGATACGGAACAGTTATGATGTCACATTACTCAGACTACAACATTAAAAACAGTAACTTCCTTCTACCTCCACATAGACTTAAACGAAACAAATATATTTATTCTGGGATAAAAAAATCTATTTCAAAATTGTAAAAAAATAAATTGCAATACATAGATGAATAGCTTTTTTTCCCACCCCTACTGTTTACCAAGGCAAGTTGTCAATCAAATCACAGTTTTCTGATCGCAAACTTGTCTGGCAAAATAAACATGAATACAGTTCAATGCCAACACCTGTATTAAGTGATCACAGAGTGGTTTACAGGTGATAGACGGTCGTCTTTCTTCGTTACCGTACTGCAGCATCGTGTCTTAGCAGGCTTGCATCATTGTTTCCCACAAGTTCTGCTTTCCCCGTCCACACTAAGACGTGACATTTCGGATTCATCTTAACGCGCAACGTAATGGAGGCGGCATGATGATAAACAGAGTGAAAGTTTAGCTGATGCAAGACGGACGCAAGATTTTCAGTCACTGCACCTGAGAACAGTTAATACAGAGCATGTATATCATCCGTGTGTAGCAACGTGTGTGTGTGAGTGTGTTTTAGTCTGTTTTCCTCCTTTGCATCATGTCAGTGTGCTGTCGGCTGTCAGTTTTTAGCAACTGTGTGTGTGTGTGTGTGTGTGTTTCAGTCCTTAACTTAGCAGCATGATATAGTTCCTGTGCGGATTTAATACCTCCGGCCCCTTTAAACAAAAACATGCATGCACACACACACACACATACACACACACTGGGCTCAGCAGGAGCCTCTTTTAATGAAGGTAACCTCCCGGTTTAGGCACAGGGGCAGAGGTTAAGGGTTAAACTTTGTGGAAGTCCAAAAAACAAGACCAATTTCAGTGAAAAGGAAAGAGGAGAGAGAGAGAGAGAAAAGAGGATGGAAAGGGAGAGAAAGATGTAGGGAGAAAGAGAGGGAGAGTGGTGGGTGGGACATCTACCAAACCATTTAACTAAAGATGAAATTGAATCAGGTGCCTTGGCACAAAACTGAGGAAGAAAATCCACTCCTAAGTCCCAAAGAAGTCAATTTCCTCGGAGGGGGAAAATGTACTGTTCACCCTCTCTCTCTCTCTCTGGTGGTCTGAGTGATGAATCGGGTTGAGAGCGGCCTCCTGCACTTCCTTAAGAGCAACACACGAACCCAAACTGCCAATCACATGTGTGTGCATGCAGTATGTGTGTGCATGTGTGTGTGTCTCTCGTCGTAGATCACAGGGACAGAGGGACGTGAAAAATCAATTTCCAATCATCTCAGTGCATCAGAAGATAAATGTATATGTCAAACACACACACTCGCATACTTTAAACCCCTAACCTTCATACGGTGTTTACCGAAGCTGCATTACTATAACTGTGAAAGTGAGTTGTACGCTCCCAAGTGAACGTGTTAAGTGTGTGTTTAAACCAACATTAGTTGAGCGTGTGCTGTCGTTTACAGCGAGGTCTGTGTGCAGCCTGAAACATACTGTAGACATACAAACTGTCAAGCTGTCAACTCCTCGCATATGACACATTAACAAGTTTTTACTGATTTCTACATCCGATAGGCAGGTGAAGTGGATGCAGACTGCAGGTTACATACTCTGCTGTGTGTGTGTGTGTGTGTGTGGTTGTGTACGTGTGTGTGTGTACGTAGGGTTAAGGAGCACTTTCACTGTGTTTATTTGGTTTTAGAGCTCCAGCGGTTAAAGTAGCACGGCTGTTTTCCAAACCTCCTCCACCCCCCTCTGGTCCTGTAAAAACAGTATCAGGACACACTCTATTTGATTCAGACCAGCCGCTCTGCATGTGTGTGTTTGTGTGTGCGCACCCATGAGGTGAAGCACACACGTGTTTGTGTTGTGTTGTGTAAAAGAGCACGAGTGAAGCCTCTTTTTCATCTACCTCTGTTTGTAAAGCTTTATTCCAGGATCATGCTGATTGATCCCGGCATCAGAGAGCATTGAAACATGATGTGAACTTGCCGTGTGTGTGTGTGCGTGTGTGTGTGTGTGGGCAGGCAGGTATGGGTGCATGTGTATGCGTTCATGTGCATATGTGGCGTCCAACTGACATTAAATGAGTTAGTAATGCTTTATTATACCCCCGTGACAACGTAGTCAGGGGAATATAGCGCTCCACGTGTCCTTCTGTCTCATAATTTCTCCAGAGCGAAAGTTGATCAGCTTGTTTGTTTTGTCCGACCGTGCAGTCCAAAATCCAAATATGTCCGATTTAGCATGATTCAAAACAGAGAAAACAGCAAATCCTTACATTTGAGAGGCCGGAACCAGAAAATGTTTGACATTTTTGCTTTGATAAATGACTGAAATGCTTAAAGAAAAAGTGTTATACATTTTAAATTAAATTTT